>NC_037673.1:140130847-140252487 GCF_003255815.1 Theropithecus gelada | reverse complement strand
AAAAAAAAAAAAAAAAAAAAAAAAAAAAAAAAATTCTTAAAGATAACATCAGAAAAACCCTTCTAGACATTGGTTTAGACAAGGATTTCATGAGCAAGAATCCAAAAGCAAATGCAATAAAAACAAAGATAAATAGGTGGGACTTAATCAAATTAAAGAGCTTTTGCATGGCAAAACGAACAGTCAGCAGAGTAAACAGACAACCACAGAGTGGGAGAAAGTCTTCACAATATATACATCTAACAAAGGACTAATATTCAGAATCTACAATGAACTCAAACAAATCAACAAGAAAAAAAATCCCATCCAAAAGTGGGCTAAGGCATGAATTGACAGTTCTCAAAAGAAGATATACAAATGGCCAACAAACATATGAAAAAAACCTCAACATCACTAATGATCAGGGACATGCAAATTAAAACCACAATGCAATACCACATTACTCCTGCAAGAATGGCCATAATCAAAGAATCAAAAAATAATAGATGTTGGTATGGATGCAGTGAACAGGGAACACATCTACACAGCTCATGGGAATATAAACTGGTAAAACCACTATAGAAAACAGTATGGAGATTCCTTAAAGAACTAAAGGTTGAACTGTCATTTGATCCAGCAATCCTGCTATTGGGTGTCTACCCAGAGGAAAATATGTCATTATATGAAAAGGATACTTGCACACCCATGTTTATAGCAGCACAACTTGCAACTGCAAAAATGTGGAACCAACACAAATTCCCGTCAATCGACAAGTGGATAAAAAAACTGTGAGAGATATATATCATGGAATATATGATGGAATACTATTCAGACATAAAAATGAATGAATTAATAGCATTTGCAGCCACCTGGATGAGAGTGGCGACTATTATTCTGAGTGAAGTAACTCATTAATGGAAAACCAAACATCCCCTGTTCTCACTCATAAGTGGGAGCTAAGCTATGAAGATGCAAATGCACAACAATGACACAATGGACTTTGGGGACTCAAGGGGAAAAGAGTGGGAAGGGAGTCAGGGATAAAAAGACTACAAACTGGGTATAGTGTTTACTGCTCAGGTGATGGGTGCACCAAAATCTCACAAATCACCACTAAAGAACTTATGTAACCAAACACCACTTGTTCCCCAATAACCCATGGAAGTAAAAATCTTCAAAAAAAATTTTTTTAAAGAAAAATCTTTCACAATTTACTCCACCTGGAGAATTAACTGCTCACCCTCACCCAGGTTAGAGGTAGATTTCATATAGTCATAGCAATAAAAATTTGCTCAAAATGTAAAAAAAAAAAAAAAAAAAAAGTGAAAAGAATATATGTTGGTGAGGTTGCAGAGAAAAGGGAATGTTTATTATACTATTGTGGCAAGGTAAATTAATTCAGCCACTGTAGAAAGCACTTTGGAAATTTCTCAAAAAACTTAAAACAGAATTACCATTCAACCCTACATTTCATTACTGGGTATATATCAAAAGGAATATAAATTGTTCTACCAAGAACCAAGAAGTAACATACACACATATATTTATCATGGCACTATTTACAATAATAAAGACATGGAATCAATCTAGATGCCCATCAGTGGTGGACTGGATAAAGAAAATGTGGTACATATACACAAAGGAATACTACACAGCCATAAAACAAATGAAAATAATGTCCTTTGCAGCCACATGGATGCAGCTGGAGGGTATTAGGCTAAGCAAATTAATGCAGGAAGAAAAAACCAAATTGCATATGTTCTTGCTTATAAGTGGGAGTTAAACATTGAGTACACATGAACACAAAGATCAGAATAATAGACACTGGGGCCTACTTGAGAGTGTATGGTGAGAGAAGGGTGAGGGTTGAAAAAAAACACCTTTGGGTACTATGCTCACTACCTGGGTGATGAAATCATTTGTACACCATACCCCAGTGATATGCAATTTGCCATGTCACAAACGTACACACTTACTTCCAAACCTAAAACAAAAGTTGGAAAATAAAAGAATTTGAAATTCATGCATATTAGTTTCCTTTTGCTGTTGTAATGAATTACCATATATTTAGCATCTTAAAACAGCACAAAACTATAATTGTACAGTTCTAGAGCTCAGAAATCCTAAACGGATCTCACTGGCTAAAGTCAAAATATGAGCAGGCCCGTGTTGCTTACTGGAGGCTGTAAGAGAGACTCATTTTCTTGTCTTTTCCAGTGCCTAGTGGCTGCTCACATACCTCACATACCTTGGCTTGTGGCCCTTTCCATCTTCAAAGAAGGCAATGACCAACCAAGTCTTCTCACCTCATATCACTCGGACACTGACTCATTAGCTTCTTTCTTCTACATCAATGACTCTGTGATTACATCAGGCCTATCCACATAAGCCAGTAAAATCTCCACATTTGACAAGCCTTAATTTAATCACATATGCAAAGTTCCTTTTGCTGTGTAAAGTCACATATTCACAAATTTCAGGGATTAGGATGTGGATGTGGCTGTCTTTTTTTTTTTTTTTTTTTTTTTTTTTGAGGCGAGGATGGAAGAAGACAGTATTCCACCTATGACAGTATAGGAGCCTATTAATAATGCAGAATCCTGGGTTCACTCTTAACCCTCAACCGACTGAATCAGCCTCTGGTGAATGGTTCCCAGGAAGCTCTCTAGGTAATTCCTATGTACTCCACCGGCTTGGTGATGAACACAGACAGTGATAAAAGGAGATGAGTGAGAATCTGGGCCTACTTCACCAAGACTCTGGTCCCTGTGGACAGGGTGACACTATATGTATCAAAAACCCTCTCAAGGTCACCATTCCTGGTCATCCATGTTACATAGCAGTATGGGCCGTTCTCAGCCAAGGAACCAGACTACAGTTTGGAACCTTCATGGTCAGCAGGACCTGGCTGGAGTATGGCAGTGTGCTTGCTGACTCCTTTTTTTCATGCAACCCAAAAGCAGAAGTTTTGGAGAACTCTTTTATCAAGGTTAACTCACAAAGGAACTAGTTGAGGTGATTAACAGAAGTGACATTCTGCTGCAGGTACTTCCTTTAGGGGCAAAGATATTAGGACCTGGGTATTTCTCTTCATAAACAGTAGAGAAGTTCCCAAGCCATGTGACGTGATTTTAAAACTACACTAAAATAAAATAAAATGAAAATGAAACTTTTCACACCCAGCATAGGTGTGAATGATGAGTAACTTTAACACAGGAATGCTTAAATCTCTGAACTTCTGGATTTTTTTCCTCAAGTTGACTTCAAGGACATTTTTAAGTTTGGAAGCTTCAAACTAAGATTTTTTTTTTTTTTTTTTAACAGGAATTCAAATTTTAGCATTTGTTTCCTAAATGTTTGTTATAAATGAAATAGGAAAATGCATTTCCTCATAAAAAGCTTGATTCAGAAGCAGAGAACAAAACATTAATATTTACCTTCTGACATGGTTTGGCTCTATGTCCCCACCCAAATCTCACCTTGAATTGTAATAATCCCCGTGTGTCAAAAGCGGGGCCAAATGGAGATAATTGAATCATGGGGGACAGTTTCCCCCCTACTGTTCCCGTGATAGTGAGTGAGTTCTCTCATGAGACCTGATGGTTTTATAAGGGGTTTCTCATTTTGCTTGGCATTCATTCTTTCTCCCCTGCCACCATGTAAGAAGTGCCTTTGCTCCTCCTTTGCCTTCTGCCATGATTGTGAGTCCTCCCCAGCCACGTGGAACTGTGAGTCCGTGAAACCTCTTTTTTCTTTATAATTACCATGTCTTGGGTATGTCTTTATTAGGAGCATGAGAACAAACTAATACGCCTTCATCTCCATCACAAAGGTAACATATTATTAGAGGTTTGGAGAACATCTTTCCTTCTTCCTTTATATTCCTGCCCATATATATATATATATATATATATATATATGCATACACACAAATTTATTTTTTATATAGCTCAAGTCATACTTTCTTTTTCATGAAATAATGTCTTGGATGTCTATTCATGTCAGCATAAAGAATTTTACTTTATTCTTCTAAACTAAGGTGTGCTTCTCCAGTTTGGATAAAACAATATGTATTGAACCTTTTCATACTGATGGACAATTAGGATCATCTTCGTTTTTACTAGATGTGTGACCATAGGTAAGTTACTTAACTCCCCTGGGCCTTTGCTTTCCCACAGTAAAACAGGAATGGTAAATTTTACTTACCTCACCAGTTTGAGTATGTTGTAAGTAGGTAGAACATGTAAAACACTTAGAGCACATAGTAAGAAATTAATGTTGACTATTTTTAATGTTACAAAGACTAAGCAAGCATCTCTACATATTTATTTTTGGTAGATACATTATTTTTCCAGGGTAGATTTGTGGAAGTGAAAAAAGCTTATCATAGTGATTATGCCTTTGAAATTATCACTGGCACCACCAAATTGCCTTTCAAAAATTTGTCTCCAGTTGATACTTCTATCAGTATTCTATGAGAGAACTCGTGTCCCAATGTCTTTACTGAGAAGGACATTAGTCGTTTGAGGCTCCTCAAACATTTTGAACACCTTTTCTATGTTTTAATAATTTTACACATTAGAATCCCTCTTTACCAAAGTAGAATTCAAAAAACTACATTTCCCACGTACTTCTGCAGCTAGGAAAGCACCAGTTAGAGTCATTCACTGAAAATAATCAAAAAAGAATTCCATGAGGGAGTGGCTAGGCACAAGTCATGGTTTCTGCAAGCACTGGGGGTGGCAGAGGCAGTATGTTCCCAGATGGCAGCAGTCCCTTGCCAGGGCAGGTCTGAAGCATTGCTCTGCAAGGTATTCTGGAATACTTAACTTACAGCCTGTTTCTCCAACTATCCTAATTTTCTGACGATCAAATAATTTTTAACAAACCTCATTTCTGCTTTAATTAACTAAAGCAGATGTTATCTGCAACTAAGAACTCTGATAGATTCACAAAAACCTTAGCAAACCGTATCTTTCAAATTTTTGCCAATCTTGTAGGCAGTTAATTTTGTTATTACTCAGATATAAGCAATGACTTTTCACATCCTTTAGAGGAAGCTGTACCTAGATGTAGTATTATCAGAAGCATTATTTTACACAGGGACAAAACGGTAAATCTACAATGTCTCCACCCATTTTTATGTCATTCCTTTACTAGTATTGTTATCATCAAAACATTCTGAATAATGCATTTAGAGCTAAGGTGATTATTTCAAATCGCCTAGGTTTCATAATTTTCATTTTTATTATATTAAAAAGTGTATATGCAAACCTTCCTTCTATCTCTGATACAAGGGATTTGCCCCCATCCTTAGAGTTTTCAGGGAAATATTTTTTTCAAAAATAATTTATAAGGAATTCTTACTCTTCTCTGTTTTTTGTATCAAATACAAATTTATAATAAATACATTGGTATGGAATTGTATGAGTAAATGTTGAAGAACATGATTTGATATTCTTCCTTCTTTATTACCTGAAAAAGTCTTTCTACCAATACAATAGATATTTACAAAGTGTGCAATGAGTTGAAATATGTTGGTATGCAAATTAGGAAGTACCGTTCATTATTCTGTGGGGGCAGAAACCTGCCACTTTCTTTTTTAAAAAACATTATAGTAGGATACATAGTAGGTGTATACGTTTATGGGGTACATGAGATATTTTGGTACAGGCATACAATGCCTAACAATCACATCATGGAGCATTAGCTATTTACTCCTCAAGCATTTATCCTTTGGGTTACAAACAATCCAATTATATTCTTTTAGCTACTTTAAAATACACAATTTTTATTGAACATTTTATTATTTCCCCCCTTTTGTTCTGTCAAATACTAGGTCTTATTCATTCTTTCTATTTTTATTTTGTTTTACTCATTAACCATCCCCATTTCACCCCACTCCCCCACAGCCACCCCTTCTCACCTTCACACTACCCATCCCAGCCTCTGGTAACCATCCTTCTACTCTCTATGTCCATGACTACAATTGTCTTAATTTTTAGATCCCACAAATAAGTGAGAACACGTGATGTTTGTCTTTCTGTTTCTGGCTAATTTAGCTTAACATAATGAACTCCAGTTCCATCCATGCTGTGCAAATGACAGAATCTCATTCTTTTTTTTATGGCCAAATAGTACTCCATTGTGTACATGTACCACATTTTCTTTATCCATCCTTCTGTTGATGGACACTTAGGTTACTTTCAAATCTTGGCTATTGTGAACAAGGCTGCAACAAACATGGGAGTGCAGATACCTCTTTGATATACTGATTTCCTTTCTTTGGGATATATACCCAGCAGTAGCATTGCTGGATTTTATGGTAGCTCTATTTTAGCATTTTAAGGAATCTCCAATCTGTTCTCCATAGTGGTTGTACTATTAATAATATACATTCCCACCAACAGTGCATGAGGGTTCCCTTTTCTCCACATCCTCACCAGCATTTATTATTGCCTATCTTTTGAATAAAAGCCATTTTAGCTGGAGTGAGATGATATCTCATCGTAGTTTTGATTTGCAGTTTTCTGATGATTAATGATGTTGAGCATATTTTCATATGCCCATTTGTCATTCATGTATCTTCTTTTGAGAAATATCTATTCAGATCTTCTGCCCATTTTTTAATCAGATTATTACATTTTTTCCCATATATATATATATGTGAGCTCCTTATATACTCTGGGTCTTAATCCCTTGTCAGATGGGTAGTTTGCAAATATTTTCTCCCATTTCGTGGGTTGTCTCTGCACTTTGTTAGTTGTTTTCTTTGCTTTGTTAGTCTGGCTAAAGATTCGTCAATTTTGTTTGCCTTTTCAAAAAAACCATCTTTTTGTTTTATTGATCTTTTGTATTGCTTTCTTTACTTCAAATTCATTGATATTTATATTTCTTTTCTTCCACTAAATTTGGGTTTGCCTTGCTCTTGCTTTTCTAATCCTTTAAGATGCATCATTTGACTATTTATTTGAGGTTTTTCCTTTTTTTTTTTTTTGTTTCAGGCACTTACTTGCTATACAGTTCACTCTTAGTACTGCTTTCTCTGTATCTCAAAAGTTTTGATATGTTGTATTTCCATTATGATTCGTTTCAATATATTTTTTAGTTTTCTTCTTAATTTCTTCATTGACCCACTGGTCATTCAGAAGCATATTGTTTAATTTCCATGTGTTTATATAGTTTCCAAAATTCCTCTTGTTATTGATTTCTAGTTTTATTCTATGTGTTCAGAGAAAATGCTTGATATCATTTCAATGTTTTGAATGTTTTAACACTTGTCTTTTTTTGTGACCTAAAATATGGTCTATCCTTGAGAATGACCCGTATGCTGAATAGAAGAGTGTATGTTCTGTAGCCATTGATGAAATGTTCTGTAAATATCTATTAGGTCCCTTTAGTCTATAGTACAGATTAAGTCAAATGTTTCTTTGTTAATTGTTTTGTCTGGGGGATCTGTCCAAAGCTGAAAGTGGGGTGTTGAAGTTTACAGCTCTTAACTATATTGGGACCTATCTCTTTCTTTAGCTGTAATAACATTTGCTTTAAATATCTGGGTGCTCCAATGTTGGGTGCATATATTTTTACAATCATTATATCCTCTTGATGAATTGACCTCTTTATCATTATATAATAAATTACCTTCTTTGCCTCTTCTTACAGCTTTTGTCTTAAAATGTATTTTTTGGTTTCCATTGACATGGAATAGTTTTTTCCATTCCTTTCCTTTCTTTTCTTTTCTTTTCTTTCCTTTTTTTCCTTCTTTTGAGACAGAGTCTCACTCTGTTGCCCAGGTTGGAGTGCAATGGTGCAGTATCAGCTTACTGCAACCTCTGCCTCCCAGGTTTGAGCAATTCTCCTGCCTCAGGCTTCCCAAGTCGCTGGGGTTACATGGGTGCGCCACCATGCCCAGCTAATTTTATATTTTTAGTAGAGATGGGGTTTCACCATGTTGGTCAGGCTGGTCTCGAACTCCTGACCTCAGGTGATCCATCCACCTCGGCCTCCCAAAATGTTAGGATTATGGGTGTGAGCCACTATTCCTGACACCTTTATTTTAGTCTACGTGTCCTTATGGGTGAAGTGTGTTTCTTCTAGGCAATAGATCACCAAGTCTTGTTTTTTAAATCCATTCAGCCTTTCTTGTTTTTTTTTTTTTTAAATTAGAGTTTAGTCCATTTACATTCAATGTTTTTATTTATAAGTAGGAACTTACTCCTACCATTTTGTTATTTGTTTTTTAATGATTTTTTTGGTCTTTTCCTGCTTTCCTTCCTTCCTGTCATCCATTTAGTAAAGGTGATTTTCTCTGGTGGATATGCTTTATTTTCTTTCTTTTCACTTTCTGTGTACCCACGGTATGTTTTTCTATTTGAGGTTACCATGAGGCTTGCAAATACTATCTTATAATCCATTATTTTAAACTGATGATGACTTAACAATGACTGCATAAGAAAGCAAACAAACAAAAAGAAAACTAGTGAAAACTCTACACTTTAACTTTGTATCCCTACTTTTAAACTTTTTGTTGTTGCTATTTATATCTTATTGTGCTTTCTATGTCTTGAAACATTGTAGTTATTTTTGATTGGTTCATCCTTTAGTCTTTTTACTTAAGTCAAGAGAAGTTTTCACACCACAACTACATTGTTACACTATTCCATTTTTTCTGTGTGCTTTTTCTGTGTGCCAGTGAGTTTTGTATTAATATCTTCAGATAATGTCTTCTTTTTCATTAATATCCTTTTCTTGAAGATTTAAGAACTTCCTTTATCATTTCTTGTAGGACAGGTCTAGTATTGACAAAATTCCTCAGCTTTTGTTTGTCTGTGAATGTCTTTATTTCTCTTTTATGCTTAAAGAATATTTTCACAAGATATACTATTCTAGAGTAAAAGTTTTCTTTCTTTCAGCACTTTAAATATGTCATATTACTCTCTCTCAGACTGTAAAGTTTACACTAAAAAGCCTGATGCCAGATGTTTTGGAGCTCCAGCGTATATTATTTGTTTCTTTTCTCTTGCTGCTTTTAGGATCCATTCTTTACCCTTGACCTTTGGGTGTTCAATTATTAAATGCCTTAAGTACTCGTCTTTGGGTTAAAGTTACTTGGTGTTCTATAACCTTCCTGTACTTTAACGTTGATATTTTTCTCTAGGTTTGGGAAAAAGTGAGGTGTTGAAGTTTCCAGCTATTACTGTATTGAGATCTTCTCAATCTATCTATTGGAAAGTTCTCTGATCCCTTTGAACAAACTTTCTAACCCTATCTCTCTCTCTCTACTTCCTCTCTAAGGCCAATAACTCTTAGATTTGCCCCTTTGATGCTATTTTTTAGATCCTATAGGGATGTTTCATTGTTTGTTGTTGTTTGTTTGTTTGTTTGTTGCTTTTATGAAATAGAGTCTTGCTCTGTTGCCCAGGCTGGAGGGTAGTGGCATAATCTTGGCTCACTGCAACCTCCACCTCCCAGGTTCAAGCAGTTCTCTTGCCTCAGCCTTCTGAGTCGCTGAGACTACAGGCACATATCACCATGTCCAGCTACTTTTTGTATTTTTAGGAGAGCCAGGGTTTCACCATTTTGCTAAGGCTGGTCTTAAACACTTAACCTTAGTGATCCACTTGCCTCAGCCTCCCAAAGTGCTGGGATTACAGGTGTGAGCCACTGTGCCTAACTGCTGCTTCATTGCATTTTATTCTTTTTTTCTTTAATCTCTTCTGGATGCATAGTTTCAAAGATCGTATCTTCAAGCTCACTAATTCTTTCTTCTGCTTGACCAGTTCTGGTATTAGGAGACTCTGATGCATTCTTCAGCGTATCAACTACATTTTTTCACCCCTAGGATTTCTGCTTGATTCTTTTTTATTATTTCAATCTGTTAAAATTTATCTAGTAGAATTCTGAATTCCTTCTCTGTGTTGTCTTGAATTTTTTTGAATTTCCTCAAAACAACCATTCTGAATTCTCTGTTGGAAAGGTCACGTATCTTTATTTCTCCAGGACTGTCTCTGGTCCCATACATAGTTCATCTGGTGAGGTCATGTTTTCCTGGATGATATTGATGCTTGTATATGTTCTTTGATGTCTGGGCATTGAAGAGTTAGGTATTTATTGTAAACTTCAGTCTGGACTTCTGCAAGTTCTTCTTGGGAAGGCTTTCTAGGTATTTGAAAGGACTTAAGCCCTAAGCCCAATAACACTGTGGGTTTTGCAGACTTCTAGAGGTATTGTTTTGGTGGTCTTGAATAATTTCCAAGTGAATTATCTGTATTACCAGGCACTCTTGCTCTTTTTCCTTACGTTCTTCCAAACACACAGCGTCTGTCTATGCTGAGCCACCTGGAACTTGGGGTATGGTGATGCAAGCATCTCTGTGGCCATCACCACTGGAATGGCATTGAGTCAGACCTGAATCTAGCATAGCACTGGGCTTTTCCCAATGCCCTTCCCTTCAGGGTGGCAAGTTTCTCCAGGCCCCAAGTGTGTCCAGAGATTCTGTCTGGGAACCAGAAACTGGAGTCAAAAACCTTAGCAATTTACACATTCTATCAAACCACAATACAGAATCATTCCCACTTTGCTTTCCCTTTACACAGGCAAAAGAACCTCTCCCTGTGGCCACCATAATCACTAGTCCACAGTGCTTCTACCTGGCTATCACCACCGTTCACTTAAAGCCTAAGGGCCCTTCTGTCAGCTTGTGGTAAATGTTGCCAGGCCCAGAACTCACCCTTCAGAGTAGTGGGCTCCCCTCTAGCCCAGGGTAGTTCCACAAATGCAATCTAAGAGCCTAAACTTGGACTTGGAGACCCTAAGAACCTGCTTGTTGCTTTACTCCACTGTGACTGAGCTAGTACCTAGGGTGCAAAAGAAAGTCCTCTTTACTTTTCCCTCTCCTTTTCTCGAACAGAAGCAGTATTTCACCGTAGCCACCACAGCTGAGAATGTGCTGGGTCTCCCCTGAAGCCAGTGCATCTCAGAGCCCAAGGCCCACATGTACTTCCTGGGTGTTGCTGGTAGTTATTCAGAGACCAAGGACCCCCCCTCTTAAGTCAGCAGGTAATTAATTCTGCCAGGACTGGATCCTTCTCTTCAAGGCAGCAGGTTCCCTTTTCTCACAGAGCGTGTCTAGAAATCTGGGAGATAGGACCTGGAATGAGGGCCTCATGACTCTGCTTGATGATTTATCACAATGTGGCTGAGCTGGTATCCAAGAGGCAAGACAAAGTACTCTTTACTCTTTGCTCTCCTCTCCTGAAGCAAAAGGAAGGAGTCACTTTTTGTGACTATTAAACTGCACTGCCTGGGATTGATGAAGGGATGGCACAAGCACTCCTTAGCTGTGCCAGCCACTGTCTCCTTAGATCATGTGCCACCCTAATTCACTGGCTCTAAGCCCAGCCTAGCGCGAGGAGTTGCATAGGAACTGCAGTCTTCATGTCCTAGACTACCTTTTGAATTTATTTAGGACCCCAGAACACTTCAGCTTATGATGGTGAGGCTTGCCAAGAAACTCAAATTCTGACTGCTGGGATAGGTGATTCCTCTGGCTAGGGCTGGTCCAAGTGCTCCCTCTGTGCACGAGTGCTGGCTCAGCCCAGCACAACTTTATTCTCCGCTGTGACAAGGCAACACTGAGATCAATGTAAAGTCCTCCAGTCTCTGTGCTCTCCCTTCCAAAGCGCACAGATTCTCTCATTGTGCTGCAACACCACTGCTGGGGAATGGGGGAGGGGTGGCATCAATGATTCAAGACTGTCTCTCCTGCTCCCTATCAATGTCTCTTTCCACTATATGAAGTTAAAAACACATACTGTAATTGCTCACCTGGTTTTTGGTTCTTGTGATAGTATTTTTCTGTGTACAGATAGTTGTTAAAACTTCGTCTTCTAGCTGGGAAAGTGAATGGTGTAGGCTTCTATTCTGCCATCTTGCTCTGCTCCCTGCTGTCATTTTCAATGGCAAATTGATTCATAACCTTTAATAAAGCATGGGGTAATCCTGTCAAAAACAATGTCATGCTATTTTTCCTAATTGCATATGCACAAATTTTCAGGAAGCTAATTATTCTGTGGACCAATATATGTAACAATTATAACTACTATTTTCACTTTCTAAAGAAAAGATAAATAGGCACTATCTTAGTCAACTTAGACTGACCTAACAAAATACCACAGACTGGGTGGCTTAAATAAATGGACAATTATTTCTCACAATTCTGGAAGTTGAGAAGTCCAAGATCAATGTGCGAACAGATTCAGTTCTTGATGAAGGTCCTCTTCCTGGCTTATAGACAGCCACCTTATTGCTATGTTCCTACATGGCAGAACTGGTAGAAATACAGAGAGCTCTGGTCTCTTCCTCCTCTTCCTTTTTTT
Organism: Theropithecus gelada; assembly: GCF_003255815.1. Classification (NCBI taxonomy): domain Eukaryota; kingdom Metazoa; phylum Chordata; class Mammalia; order Primates; family Cercopithecidae; genus Theropithecus; species Theropithecus gelada. Next base: position 140,240,131 of record NC_037673.1, on the reverse strand, counting down.
GTTTGATGGAGTCTTGCTTTGTCACCCAGGCTGGAGTGCTCGTACCTAGGGTACAAAAGAAAGTCTCCTTTCATGTGGTGCAATCATGTCAGCCTCGAATTCCTGAGCTCAAGTGATCCTCTTTCCTTAGTCTTCCAAGTAGTTGGGACTACAGATACATACCACAACACTCAGCTAATTTTTAGGTGTTTTGTAAGAGATAGGGTCTCACTACGTTGACCAGGCTGGTTTTGAACTCTGAGCCTCAAGCGATCCTCCCACCTCAGCCTCCCAAAGTGCTGGGATTACAGGCATGAGCCTGTGCTCCCAGCTCCTCCTTTTCTTATAAGGACACTAATCCTAGTATGGGGGCCCTATGCACTTGACCTCATCAAAATCTAATTACGTCCCAAAGGCCCTACCTCCAAATGCCATCACAATGGGGGTTAGAGCCTCAACATGCAAATTTGAGGAGAACATAAACATTCAGTTTGTGATAGTTAGATTGCAGGCTGCAAATCCTGAAGAATCTTTTGAATTTATCCCCAGCTGACCAAAAATAATTAGTCCCCTTAACTTCACCCTGCATTTATTTCAGCAATGTATTAAATTAGAGCACATTGGCAAATGCACTTTAATAACAAACATCTCATTCTTTATTCAACTTTCAGATCTACAAATGAAATAAATTATCTATTTACATGCATCACTAGACCATCTGGTTCCATGTGAGGACCTAACACAGAATCCACTAATTGTCATCTATATTTATTCATTATTCTTAACTCATTTTCTTAAGATAATGAATATCTAGGACCTTTAGCAAACAATCTTCACCATTAGTCAAAAACTTGGTTTCTTTAACTAAATAGAACAGGGCTAAAGATCCCAGAAAAATTTGTAACTAAGAAAATTAATTGTTAGTCAACTCCTTTGTGCCGTTCCTATTTTGCAGAGAGGGAACAGGGTGGGCAAAGTATAGATTTCAAGGAGCCTTAAGGAATTAGAACCAGAGGTCACTATTTCAAGAGTTTGTTTGTTGCTTAGGCAATAAATTTCTTTTTCTCAAGGGCATTCCTGACATTCTTTCTTCTTGGTTATTTCTCTGCCTTTCTTAGAATACAGTATTACCCACAATATTTGCATATACCAGGATTGAGAAGCTCACACATAAGTAACAAATATGCTAATAAGGAGGAAAAAATGCCAAAAATATAGAACAACAAATAACTAAAACAGTATGTTTTTTATTTGTTTTCAAATTATATGCACAAAAAATAAAAGAAAAAGTCCAATGCATTGCAAAAGCATCATAACTCATCCGTTGGCAAAAACCAAGGTGGAAAATTATTTTATGGTTCTTTTTTTATTTTTATTTTTTGAGATGGAGTCTCACTCTGTAGCCCAGGCTGGGGTGCGGTGGCACAATCTCGGCTCACTGCAAGCTCCGCCTCCCGGGTTCACCAGATTCTCCTGCCTCAGCCTCCCGAGTAGCTGGGATTCCAAGCACGTGCTACCACTTCCGGCTAATTTTTTTGTATTTTTAGTAGAGATGGGTTGTTTCACTATGTTTGCCAGACTGGTCTTGAACTCCTGACCTCATGATCCGCCCACCTTGGCCTTCCAAACTGCTGGGATTACAGGCATGAGCCACTGCACCCAGCCAGTTCTCTTTCTTTAATAAATATAAGCCAGGCAGTAGTCAAACACACCTCGTAAATTTTTTGTTTAAACGTCACTTTTCCTAATCCTTTGGGCTGGTTTAGTTCTCCTTTCTGGAAACACCGTAACACCTTCTACTTCTCTGTATAATTATTTGTAATTATGTGATTTGTGGTTATACTGTCAATGTCAAGAGGAGCAGTGACCTCTGTTGCATTCTTAGCAGAAAAATAAAGTTCTCATTAAATATTTGTTAAATAGAAGAACAGGATGGACATAATACATCTTACTGGAGTACCAATTTTACCCACAGATTTGATGTTTTTAAATTAAAATAAGCACAGTATCATGACTAAAAACACCAAATATCAGAGTAAAATTACGAAATTCATGTGAATTTTCAAGAAAAAATTGAAAATGTCTCCCAGGTGTCATGCTTAGTTTCCTCTGCCATTAATGCTATTTTGGAGAAAAAGGTAATGACACATTGATGTGGTGGGTTTGAGTGTGATGCTCCAAAGATCAGGTAATTGAAGCCAACTAAGCTAAGATATTTCATCATGAAAAGAGATGTGATTTCTCCCCTCCGTGGAGAAAACAAGAACAGCCAAAGTAATGAAGAGGAAAGTGCGCCCTGGACAAGATTTTTGTTTGTTTGTTTGTTACTTTTTTGAGACAGAATCTCACACTGTCTCGCCAAGACTGGAGTGCAGTGGCTCTATCTTGGCTCACTGAAACCTCCACTTCCCAGGTTCAAGCAATTCTCCTGCCTCAGCCTCCCAAGTAGCTGAGACTACAGCTACACATACCTCCACACCTGACTAAATTTGCATTTTTAGTAGAGACAGGGTTTTGCCATGTTGGCCAGGCTGGTCTCAAATTCCTGACCACAGGTGATCCTCCCGCCTCAGCCTCCCAAAATGCTGGGATTACAGGCATGACCCAGCCGGCCCAGCCTGGACTAGTTATTTTAATGCCTCAATTTTTCTAACTGTAAAATGAAGGCCTTCAGTTGGATGTTCTCCAATGGCCCCTGAATCTCTAAAATTCTGTTGTGCATGAATTCTTGGGGTTTTTTTTTTTTTTTTCTTTTATCTACCATCATTCTCACATCCACAAGATGGAAAAAGTAAGGAAGCAAACAATCATGGTATTTCTTCTTCCTTTCTATACTGCTTCTGAGTATAACATTCGTCTTTTGAGTAACAACTGTAAATGTTATGCCATTGTTTCTTTCTCTTTTTTGTAAACTTGTAGACCCATTCATAAGTCTAAAGGAGAAGGAAATGTACAATCAATATCAAACCACAGAAGTATATTTTTACGGATCAGCCACTCAGCTGTTATCAGCTGAGATGCTATCATGTATTTCATCATCACAACCAGAAGTAATGGAAATATTGATTTTCAATGCTACGTTTAAAGAGGGGAAGTCTATTTTATAACATCTTTTTTTTTTTTTTTTTTTTTTTTCTATTTCATCCTTTCACTCTCTTTTTCTTTCTCTGGGCTTGACATTTTAGCTTTATATAAAACAGTTTTGCAAGACTATGGATAGTAACTATTAATTCTATAACATTAATACAATCCCTCAGGGGTTATTAGATGAAACAATTGCTGTGCCTCTGTACCAAGTAAAGATTTTCTAAGTACAAATAAAAGAGAAACAGTCAATGTCAGTGTGGTGCCAAACACTGATAAAAAAACAAGTGGGGCCAGGCGCGGTGGCTTACGCCTGTAATCCCAGCATTTTGGGAGGCCAAGGCAGGCAGATCACGAGGTCAAGAGATCGAGACCATCCTGGCCAACATGGTGAAACCCCATCTCTACTAAAAATACAAAAATAAGCTGGGCATGGTGGTGCTCACCTGTAGTCCCAGCTACTCGGGAGGCTTGAACTCGGGAGGCTTGAACCCGGGAAGAGAGGTTGCAGTGAGCCGAGATCATGCCACTGCACTCCAACCTGGTGACAGAACAAGACTATCTCAAAACATAGACTAATTAAAATAAAATAAACAGATGATATTCAAGCAAAGGAAACTAATATAAAACAATTATACTTTTCCCAGTCTCTGTGTATTGCCTAGTGGTTGCTTAATTCAATAAATCTCTACAAAAAAAAAAAAAAAATCCTTATTTTGTTCTATTATATTGTCTTGTAACCAAATACATCCAATACATATCTGCTTCAAATGTGATTTTAAGGTATCAGTGCTGTTTATGTGTGCTGTTTATTAATGATAATAAAAATGCATGCCAAGCACTTCTATGGCATACCATGTATGCAACCGAAGAGCTGGCAAAATAAGAAATCAAAATCAAAGCTCCTATATTCAAAAGTCAGACAATTTGAAGTGTTTTTAAGTCTATTCGAAATGGGAACTCTAGTACACTGCTGGTGGGAGTATAAAATGCCACAATCACTTTGGAAAGCAATTTGGCAATTATCTAGTAAAGTTGAAAATGCAAACGCCTCCAACCCAGCAATTTCACTGCTAGGTATACAGCCTAGAAACCTCACGCGTACATGTACACAAGAAGTCTTTTGTAATAGGAACAAAAGTGGGGAGTGCTGGACAGCACTAAATGTCCTTGATAAATGGTTGGATAAACTCTGAAGTGGTTATAAACTGGAATACTACATAGCAGTTAACACAGATAGATATACATATATGTATTAAGTTGGATAGACACCACGTTTAGTTAAAAAATGCAAATAACAGAATGAAAAATGCAAAATAGACCATTTTTATAAAATTTCAAGTCACAAATAATGCTATAACATTTTGTGTCTGCCTAACTAGTAAAATATGAAATCCTGAATTGGAAGATATTCAACAAGTTCCAAAGAGATGCTGACTCTGGAGAGGGAGAGAAAGAGAAAGGGATGTGCCACCTGGGAGGGATACAAAAATACTGCAGCTTTCTTTGTAATGTTTGATTTTGTCTTTATTAAACACAATTTCAGAAGCACATATGGCAAAATGTTAATTAATTCTGGGGTGAGGACACATGAATGTTTTCATACTGTGTACTTTCTGTGGTAATTGTTTTTCCAAATAAAATAACAAAACTTCAGTCACTTTTTGTTACTCAGTGCACTGTAATACTGTATCGGTTGAATTTAAGGAACCATGACTCTAAATTGTTTAATACACTACATTTTATTCATTTACAGTGTTTATACTGGAGACTAAATTAGGATTTTGGAACACGTTACATGGAATTTCTGTCTAATTAGGTCTCATTTATATGCTTGGTAAATGTAGGGAAAGTAGAGTTTTAAACATCTGTTTATTCAAGGTACACAAACCAGAAAATGTTTTCTTTGGTTTCCTAATATTATCCTGTGCCAACAAGAGTATTATCATCAGTTTACAGGATTTTTCCCACTGAGAGATTCAGGGTTAATGTTATCTGAATCCTATTTTGTAAATATCATCTGAATCCTATTTTGGGAGAATTTATATATCCATACAAAGTGTGGAAATGAGAGAATTTTAGTGCAGAGAGTCTCATTTAAGTATAAGAAAATCACTTTTCATGCTATGGAGTTGTAGCTTTTTCTCTCTCATATTTCCTGCACGTGTGAATCATCTTGTCTGAGCCCTAGAGCTGACATGGACAGTTACCTAGGTCTCAGTAAGAAGCTGAAAGAGAACACAGGCAAGGGAGAAAGGTGGAAATAGGTTTGGCCTAAGAAAGACTTGGGTTTAAATTCTGTCATTTGCTCATTGTGTGACTTTAAGCAGACTACTGAAGTCCAGCTGTAAATCAGAGATAATTAGAGTGATGCATCATGGATTGGATGAGGATTAAAGTAGATCCAGCATGTACGTGCATTTCAGAGCAAAACCGAGACATGGTACACTCAGGAGTGGTGGCCATGGTATTTATTGCTGTTGTTGCTGTCACCATTATAATCTAAAGAGCCTAAATCCTTATTTCCTTTTAGCAGGCGCAAAGCTATGTTCACCTAGAATTGAATTCAGCAACCTGTTTGTGCTTCTTTGATATGCTACTGCTACCCTAGTAAGGGATAAAGAAAGACGACAATTTGGAGCCTTTTTAAAGAGTATTAAGGATGAGTCTTACCAAGGTTTGATTTATTTTTCTTTTTCTTTTTTTTTTAGTTTTATTAGTTTTTCTTTTACTTTTGTTTTAAAGCTTTTTTCAAAGAGGAGATGGGAAGCTATTTCTTAAGAAGACAAAGACATCCTTGTTGCCATCCAACTCCAATTTCAGTTCTCTGTCTACTCACCGTTTCATCTTCCTGGTTCTCACTTTCTCCTTCTAATAAATGCACCCCATATTTCCTTACAAAGGTCATTTCTTTCATCCACACTCAAGGTTGAAAATCAATCTGATAGACTACTTCCTCCTTAGCTGTTTGCTGATAATGATTAAACCCATTCACTTTCCCAGAATAAGAACAATAAAGGTAGTATTTTAATAAAAAAGTTTTCGAAAACTTTTTTAATAGTGAAAGGTTTCAAAATGTCTTTAAGAGTTGCTAATCCTAGAATTTCAGTATTGCGACAGGATGGCAAAACAGCCACTTTTGTGCCAAAAGCCTTAATTACATAGCATTCGAGCATGCCATCTAAGTGACAAACTCTTCTTCTACTTTCAGATTGGCCTTGATTCTTGTTTCAACCTAGGATGACATGTGAGCCATCATGATCCCTTCTCAAGCTCACAGAGGACCTCACTAATTGAGCATGGTACTCCTTCTGGCAGGACCTGGTTGTGACTCACAATTCTTCCTGGCATAGCACTCCAAGTAGTAACCGTCAATCTTAGCCAATAAGGGAATTGAAACCTATTGGCCCTCAGTAGGTTAAAATGTATTTGTTGATTTTCCAGTTGTAGAAAAGAAAGGTGAAAAGTGACTCATTTAAAGAAGAATGAGAAAACAGTAGAAAGGAAATCATGGGCTCTGCTTTAGTTTTATTTACATATTTATTTATTTGCTGAGATAGGGTCTCACTCTGTCCCTCAGGCTGGAGTGCAGTGGCGTGATCATAGCTCACTGAGGCTCAACCTCCTGGGCTCAAGCGATTCTTTCACCTCAGCCTCCTGAGTAGCTGGATCCACAGGCAAACACCACCACACCCAGCTAATTTTCGTAATTTGTGTAGAGAGAGGGTTTCACCATGTTGCCCAGGCTGGTGTTGAACGAGAGTTCAAGCAATTCGCCCACCTCAGCCTCCCTAAGTGGTAGGATTACAGGCTGCTTTAATTTTAACTAGCAACCCGTATATTCAGGACTATAGAAGGAATTTACTATAAAGTAAAATAAAATATAGTCATATACAAGTAATATTTTTTAAACATTGGAATGAGTATTTAATAATCGTGTGAAAAGGAGAATTTTATTTTTTAAAGGAGAGAAAATTACAAAGCCATTGTTCTTCCTAATAAGTTCCTATAATATTTTAGATTTATTTTAAGCTAGAAATAGAAAACTGCTCCTCCCATGTTGTCATGTTGTATTTATTTCTGGTCTCATCAATTGGGTCAATCAAGAGACACTCTCATGACACCTTCTTGCACAGGATGAACACTGTGAAGTAGGTTTAGAGCCCAGCCAGATTTTCGTATTGGTTGAAAGATGTAAACTTTCATGATGGATTAAATGGAGAAGATGAGAATCAAAAAAGGAGTCCAAGATGATCTTGAAGTTTTGAGTCTTGGTGTCTGGAAAAACAAGGGATCTTCACAGACACAGAAAGTCAGTAGGAGAAAATAGCTGTTCCGGGAGACAGACAAAAAGTTCACGTTTAGATTTTTTTTGAGGTTTAAATTCAGAGTTCAAGGGACTTCATAGTAGAGAACATCTTGCATGTATTTGGCATTACATGCCTGGCCTTTGAAAGCCTTGGGGTAAAGATTTTGAAATCTTGTCCTCGGGGGTGGTAGAAAATATTGTCCAATTTCAACCCCATTTCTCATCTGAAAGATATTTGAAGGATGCCAGAAATTGAGAAAAGGCAGAGCTGATTCTACAGGGAGTCACTGGGATTGTGAAGAAATATGAGTGGCAGCTCCAGAATTTCTATATGGGGAGGAGGAGGCAATTTACAAGTGGCAGTCTGGTTGTAAGATGTAATAAGCTTGTGTATATGGCAGTTTACAACAGATTGAAAAAATAGATGCTTATTTTTAGAATACAGAAGGGAAATTGTAGAGGTTATGAGAAAGCACCTAAGAAGTTACCAGTGCCTTATGCATTGATTTGGTAGAAAAGATTAGGTAGAACTTTCAGACAGTTTGAACTCTCCAGGCTCCACTTGAATGGTAAACCATTTCTATATAAAAACATGCAAAATCAGTATGTTGCTGAAAAGAAGTGATCATAACATAATTTGATGTTAGATAACGTGTGAAATATATAATAAAGGCAGTTCAAGCAGTTCAAAATGTGTTTGAATTTTTCAGTTATGTTGACACTATTCCTAGTTGAGAAATAAAGTCGTGTTTATTTTAGTGAAAAGGTGACATACCTTGACCAGTGTTCCTTGGAGACTCCACTCTTTACCAAGGACATTTAGCAAACATGGCAATAAAAACACAATTAGATCTGTGAGATTCAGTCAAAGCCCAGAAAAACTGTTCTAACCTGAACCACGTGATCTCAGCACAATGCATGTCATTGACTTTCTCAAGCTATCCAGGATTTGAATATTGAGGAGGTGGTGAATATTGAATATTGTCCAGTGGTGACTCATACTGAGTGAAGACTATATAGGCTTTCTCTTTAACATGTTAGGTACCAGCTACAGTAATGACTTTCCACTGACTCTGACCTATGGTAGAAGTAGATTTCACATTGTGACCCAGAGCACATCCTGCAACCAAGGTTTTACGAACCAATTCTTAACTTCACCATATACGCCACACTTTCATATTTTCTGTTCTTAATTTCGTTATGACTCTTTGATTTCATGACCCACAAGTAAATCTTGACTCAACGTTTGGAAAACATTAAGTAGCATGGTAGCATTTTCCTATTTATGGTCTTTTTCATTATCCTTTTTTGTTAATGTCTTATATACTCAGCACTGACAGCCAACTCTGGTTCACAGTCTCAGCATATAAGAAGCTACATTATCTTTACAACTATAATAATTCATCATACAAGTACTAAGTGGATATTAACTTGACAATAGTGGCCTTAGATTTATTTGTATTTAAAAAAATATAAAGTGATACCCTTACTACAGTGGAGTTAGGACAAAAGACTAGAAAACAGAAACCTGACGATATAGTGATTGCTAAAATATTCGTAAGGAAATATGGAATAATCAGAAAAGAATACTGTGTATCTTCAATGCAATACTATGCATTGTTTAGCATATACCCTTCCAGGTTATCTGATGCTAGCTTTTCAGCTATTTTATGAATCTATAAATTGTAAATAACTGATAGCAATGAAAGTAATTCTTGTCTATACACATGAGTTCCATCTAGTGGTGGGATAACCCTCCGTTTTCATTCCTGCCTCTCCCCATAGACAGTTTTGTGAGTGAAAATTTGTAAATTCATTCGAATATTCCTGATCTCTATGTATATCCACTTTTTGGATTCTACTTTGAACTGATTACATCATTTTATTGGTTCCTTCATTAATAAAGAGTTAAGTAAAATCTTTAGCACCATTTCACATCGTCCAAAATTCATTTTACTCCCCCACCCATTTTTTTTTTTTTTTTTTTTTTTTTTTTAGAAAATCCACCTTTAATATATTCAAAAGAGTTTTACCAGAAATGGAAAATTCTGCGCCATTAACTCAAGAAAAGAAGTTTAGCCGGGCGCGGTGGCTCGCGCCTGTAATCCCAGCGCTTTAGGGGGCCAAGGCAGGTGGATCACGAGGTCAGGAGATCGAGACCATCCTGGCTAACACGGTGACACCCTGTTTCTACTAAAAAAAAAAAAAAAATTAGCTGGGTGTGGTGGCACGTGTCTGTAGTCCCAGCTACTTGGGCGGCTGAGGCAGGAGAATTGCTTGAACCCAGGAGGCAGAGGTTGCAGTGAGCTAAGATCACACCACTGCGCTCCAGCCTGGGCGACAGAGTGAGATTCCGTCTCAAACACAAGAAAGAAAAGAAAACGGGTTTAATTCTTTCTCTATTTGGTTCTCGTTTCTTTGTTTTCCAATTTATGTTTCTGCACTTGTCGCCTTCATTGGCCAAATATATTGATGGTTGTAGTGATGCAACAGAAAATATAAATTAAGTTTCATAATTTATATTTTAATATAAGTTTTTATATTTCTGTAAAGTTTTTAATTTCCATAAAGTCCAATTTATCTATTTTTTAATTTATTGCTTGCACTTTTGGTATTGTTTTAAGAAAGATTTGCATAACAGAAAGTCATGAAGATTTATTCCTATAGTTTCTTCTAAAAGTTGTACAGTTTTCACTGTTATATTTAGGTCTATGACCCATTTTGAGTTAATTTTGCACATGACGTGAGGGAGGGATCCAGCTTCATCCTTTTACATGTAGACATCCAGTTGTCTCAGCACTATTTTTTGAAAAACCTGATTTTCCCCCTCCACCCCCAATCCACCCTCCACCCTCCCACCACCTCCATTACACTGTCTTGGTCTCCTTTGTTGAAAATTAACTGACCACAAATGTATGAGTTCGTTTTTCAACTTTCTGTTTTATTCCACTGATTTATATCTCTATTTTTATGCCAGTACCATACAATCTTATTTATTGTAGTTTTGTAATACATTTTGAAGTCAGAAAGTACTCGTCCTTCAAACCTATTCTTTTTCAAGACTGTTTTGGCTATTCTGGATCCCTGACATTTCCATATACATCTTTATGGTTTCTTTATCATTACAACCTAGAGGGCTGGAGAAATAAGTTTCAATTTTATCCTTACATTATTCACAAAAATATACGTGCGTGTTTGTATATACAAATATATACACTCAAAAGATAAGTGGACGTCGTGTTTTTCTCTACTTGGCATGCATTCTCCCAAATTCTAATAATAGAATTATATTGGTAAAAACTCTCTGATGTCACACCCTCATCCACTGCCCTGATTTCATGTGTGTGACCCAGTCCTGGAAAATAGGCACAATTTAACTATTTGATTAGTGATTGGTTTAAAAATGTACTCTTAGCCAAGTCAAGTTAGTTACTCCATTTTGGGGACTTTATTAGAGCTGTCGGGAAGAAGAAGTTTACTTTCTATGTAACATTGCCCACATGTGAAAAAAGAAGCCTGGACCTGCTGCAACCATTCTTGCAACCAAGAGGGAGGAACTGCCTATGAATGGAACCAACACACAAGCAAACAGAGCCAGGCGTTGAAGGGCCTGAAAATGAGCCCTAAGTACATCACTTGAGTCCTGGATTTTGTTATACCTGAAGCATGTCCGGTGCGAATGAGTATCTATCGTTTATAATCAAAAGTGTCCCGATTAAGAAAAATAAGAGAATTTTAAAAATCAATATGTATATTTCAGCCATGGAACTATAGATAATTTTTATATTTTCTTTCTTAAAAATAAGGTAGATGCATTACCTTTATAATCAGAGGAATAAAATAAAAAAGGTAACATTCTTCTGATGCTCTTCAAAAAGCTGGATGTCTGAGTCAATCCTCTTTGGAGATATTAGTCAAGCTACCACCCAAACACTGGATTTATAAAATGTTGAAGAATCTAATTTTATGGTTTGATTATGCATATTTTTTCTCCTTAGTTCTACTTACTAAAACCAGCAAATACTGGGGCTTTCGTGATCCCCCAGCATGCATTTTCCTGAGGTCATATTCCTGTGTTGTGGAAGAATAAGAATAAAAGCACTAAGTGGAATTATTGTCTCCAAGACACAGAAATTTGGGGAAAGTATCTTAGTCAGATTTGATCCTGGGAATATACAGGGACAGTATTATGCAATAACTCCTGGTTTCCCACATTGGAGGATCCTAGGGTGGAGGAAAGTTGGAAGAGAAAGAAAAGAGCCAGTGTTCACATAGTCCTTCTTGTGTGCTTGAGTCATATATATTTTTAAATTTTTAATGTTGTATTTTGAAATAATTATAGCTTTACATATAGTGGTAAGAAATAATACATAGAGGTATGTATACCCTTATGTCATCTCACTCAGTAGTAACATCTTGCATAATTATACAATATCACAACCAAACATTGACATCCATCTACTTTAATTTGGTATCTCCAGTTTTACATGCACTTGTGTGTGTGTATTCAGTTCTGTGCAATTTTATCACATGTGTGGATTCTTGTGACCACTACCAAAATCAAAATACACAACAATTCCATCACCACAAAAATCCCTTTTATAAGCACATGCACCTACCACTCATCCTCCAAGCCCTGGCAGCAGCTGATCTGTGCTCCATCTCTATAATTTTGTTATTTGAAGGATATTTTTAGTATACATTTCTCATATTCTAGAAATAACTAAAATAGTTCAATGTGAGGTTTAGGAAGACCCTTACAGCTCTGTAGTTCACCCTCCCTTTCTTTACTTGAAGGAATCATTTGACCACCATTTATTCAGCCTTTTTATTAAGCGAGGGAGGTGGCAGAGTTCGCAGGAGACTAGAGCACAGTAAGTCATATCGTGGCTCTGCTATGTTCTAACTGTGCAATCGCTAAACCTCAGCTGCCTCATGTGTAAAATCAGATTAATAATCATAATGATCTCATAAAATGATTTAAAGTTTAAATGAAATACATGTCAAATGTGCATCCAGTTACTTAAAATAAAGAACCCACTACCACACCTCCTCATTCAGTTTATCTCACAACTATACAATCAGAGCTTTTAGAAAGTTGCTCCTTCTTGAGAGTTGGAATTCTCCTCTTGCAGATTCTGCTCATTGGCCCTAATTTTACTTTCTGAGTCTTACAGAATTTATCGGATCCCTGTTCCACATGACAGCATTTTAGCTCATCGAAGCTGAATCTTATGCTTGTCTCTTATCCATGGTCCACTTTCTTTAACTGATCTCCATATAATTCCGTGACTACAGAATTGAGTCTACCTGGTTCACCACTGTCTTCATCTCCTTGAACAGTGCCTTACTCACAGCCCCTGCTCAAAAATATTTTAGTGGATGACATGCTTTAGCATTCTTTTATTATCATGGTTGTCCAGTTCTAAGCATACTCTATTTGTCCAGTTTACCTTTTAGTAAATGATAGTACCCTATATGACATTTATTAATCTCCCTATACAAAAACAAAAGTCACACCAAAACTGTGTCATCTCTTAGCTCCAACAATGACAAACATTATATAGTGTTATTTTGAACATGAGAATAATAAACAAACTTACATACGCACTTCTAGAACCAAAGTTATTCAATAATAGAGGAAATTCTCTATCTCTGGATAGGTTTCTAAGCATGCCTGTTGAGCCTTGGCTAGCTTTTTTTGGCTGGCTAGTTAGCTAAACCACTACACCTTTCCACAGGAGCAGTTGCCATAGCATCAATTGTTTCTTCTACACTGGTTAGAATTAAATCCAAAGGAACAGCACCCCTCCTTGCTTCCTCTACTTCTTGAAAAAAGAAATTGTCACAAACCAAGGACAGGGCTGTCAGATGTTCTACTTCCAAATAAGTAAGATTCCCAGCATAAACGTGAAAATTGATTCTATTCCTTTTTCTGCATCTCCACTACCATTTCTCTATTTCAGGCTACCATCATCTTACCTCAAAAATTGGCAACACCTTCTTAGCTGGTCTCTAGGGCTCTGTTTTTGCCACACTCCTATCCTATTCTCCACATTGCAACCAGTGTGATCTTGCAGAAGCAAAAATCCCATGCTGGTTTTTTGTTTTGTTTTGTTTTGTTTTGTTTTGTTTTCCCCCTTGTGGATATAGCCTGATCCCTCAGTATCCCTATTTTTCTATATTTACTATGTTCTGTCCATTTCAAACATTTTTACTGCCTTAATGAATTTGCATTTTTTTATTGCTCCCTGACTTTTGAGAATGTATCCTCTACCGGAAATACTTTTCACCCAAATCTGACTTGTCCCTCAGTTCAGACATTCCTGGCTCCCAAAGGTCTTCCTTTCCTAGATCCAGAAGAATCCCAAGTCCAGGCAAGATGTGCCCTCTCAAACCATCTTTAACTCCCCACTTTACAATATTCAACACACTGCTTTGTCATCACTTGTTTCCTCGCTATAGACTGGGGTAGGGTGGAAGGGAAGGAATAACTATATTTGTCCTGTTTTTCTTTGCAGGCTCGGGGAATAGCAAAGAATGGAGTTTATAAGAAGAGCTTCATCTCTGAAAATGAAAGGAATAAGTTGTGAAAAATTATGATTGCCATTTTTATATGTAATAAGGTATATGTACAGGGAAAAGCAGTTTGATGTAATCCTGTAATACTTTTAAAGGACATGTTCATGATGTAAATATTTTTCATGAGCATGCATTCTGCTTCAAATGTTAGTTTCCAAACTAGTTTTAAGAATCCTTCCTGTCACACAAACATTTTGAATACAGTGCAAACAATTCTGTATGCCTTGTGGGCTTTCCTTACACGGGGTACGAGCTATGCATTATCTGTACTCTTTCCACTCCAATTACAGGCTTTCTGTGGGAGGCAGCTGGATGTTTGAACTCTCTCTTATATCATGAAGATCCAAGGATTTCTGAGTTTGTGATTACCAAGAGGAACTGTGCCTTGAAACATACATCATTCCCGAATGGAATTGAAACAGTAAATGTTTCATTTATTTTGTAGTAAAATGATATTCTTCTAACAAGATGCAGTTGCCATCCAACTCATTCTAGGTATCTATTTATATTTTATTTGAACAGAAAGCTTTCGTTTTTCATTTTGATTTCTTTTCTTTGATGATGTGCCAGTACCACAAGATAAAATTAGAAACTTTTTTAAAAGTCTCATTTCAGCTTACATTGTAGCAAAATTCCATGCCCTCTTAAAAATGAGTTGAAATGCCTCATCCCCTTATTGGTTGCCTTATTTTGCCCTGAATAAAGAAACTCTTGTAGCACCTTCAATAAAAAGAAGTCCAAGCAATTCTAATTTCTGTTTTATTTTGGCAGTTAATGGAGCAAACGATAGAAAATTTACAGATACACACACAAAAGGATATTTACTGCAGCATTGCTAGAAATAGCAAAGAACTGAAAATCATTAAAAAAGGAATAGATATATTACAGAACATCTATATTAGGAAACATACGTAGTCACTAAAAACAAGTTAGATTAACATCTACAAATTGTGACTTGTTGTTGAGTGAAAAAATAAAGCTGCAGAATAATGTGTAAAATACAATTCTTTCCGAGAGCAGCATGGCAAGTTGGTGAATATCCTGTGCATCTATGTAGACACATAGGTGATAGACAGATAGATAACTGTTAACATCAGTTGTTGGGGAAGGTAGAGTTGGGAAAGGCATTTCTTTATATATCTGGACTATTTCCTTTCTTATAAACAATATGATTTCTGTTTGAAACGAAAAAATTTAATGAAAAATTTTAATGGAAAATAAATGATCAAAGGCCAGGCACAGTGGCTCACACCTGTAATCCCAGCACTTTGGGAGGCCGAGGCAGGTGGATCACGAACGAGGTCAGGAGTTGCGAGACCAGCCTGGCCAATGTGGTGAAACCCCATCTCTACTAAAAATACAAAAAATTAGCCAGGCGTCGTGGCAGGTGCCTGTAATCTCAGCTACTCAGGAGGCTGAGGCAGATGAATCACTTGAATCCCGGAGGTGGAGGTTGCAGTGAGCCAAGATTGCACCACTGCACTCCAGCCTGAGTGAAAGAGTGAAACCCTGTCTCAAAAAATAGTAATAATAATTAAAAAGAAAATACATGATCAAAAAGAAAAGTATAATGAAGGGAAGCCAGGATAAATCAGGACTATCAATCTACTCATTCTGTACTCTCCCAATGTGAGTGGGTGTGCTTGGGGTTGATGTCAGTGATATATACCTAAGGCACAGGCATCAAGGGGGTAGGAAAGGCAAAGGGAAAGAAGGCAAGAAGTGGATGAGAATGTTAAAGAACAACCAAAGATTTTTTTAGCCTCATAGGCTGCTAGTACCTCAACTAGCTCTTCCAAGAATGCCAGCGATTCATTTAATCAACATGAACTGAGCACGCGTCATGTACAAGGCACTATGGAGAGCTTGGGGATAGAATGGTGAACAAACACACAGTCCTCACTGGGCCTAGAAATGATAGTGCAGAGACAGGACTCTGAATGGGGTCTGGGCACTGGTACAAATTGTCATGGGAGCAGGGAAGCATACAAGAACAATTTCATTATGGACCAATGGAGATAAACAGAAAAAGAAATCACTATATTGAGTAAATTACCAAGCCTTTTTCTAATTTAATAGGTTTTCTTCATCTGAAAGATCCATTATCAATCCCCTTTCTAAACAGACGAGACACTTACCATGAATCAGATTGTAGGCAATGACACTAGAATGACAGGTTTACGTAGCCACTGCCCAGTAAGTTAAAGAAATATCCTTGTAGAAAGTACATCTAGAAACCATAATAATATATTGTAAAACATAAAATAGGGACATTGGATGTCCTGGTAACATTTTCTTTCTCTACTTATAGAGTAAGTACACGAGAGCTTCTTTTATTATTTTTTAACTATGCATACACATTTTGAACACTTTTTGTAACATCATACATACAAAAAACAAAACAACAGAAAAGTAAATTATCTTTGAGGAAAAGTTAACATTTCCATAATATGCCGATTTAATTTGTATACCAATTCTTCTTGATGACATCCAGTAAAGACACACTTTTTTTTGTTTTTTCCCACTAAATTATGCTGTTTCTACCTACAATAATTCATTTAAGTAAGCAAAGCATGATTTTTGATGAAGTCATAGAGAAAATGTAAACAAAGAGCAAACACGAAGCATAAAAATGCGTTGATACATCATGAATCCTCTAGTATTTATATACTGAGAATATTTTGCTCGGACTTAGATAATGACAAGAAAAATGATGAGCATACTAACAATGTCAAAACATTTTGAATATTCAGCACTTGAACAGGACCTAGCTGCTTTTGTTTCCTTTTGGGCTGAGGAAGACTTGTCAAGGAAACCTTTCTAGAAGAAGTGACCAACTTCCCCTTGAGAGGTGTCAAATGCTGACCCCCACAAAACACCAGAATTTCCTGTGACAAAACTGAGTTTACTACCTGGTGCAGTGAGGTATAACATCCCTCAGTAGAACCTTACTAGCATCTCAGAGAAGAGTAAAGTTGGAATATGTATTAAGATCCTGACATCTGGTTTAAGATAAGACTTTCAATGCAGGGGCTTTAGCTAGCACTGGGTAAGTATCATGATAGAATAGTTAAGGATTGGTGGAAACAGCAAGGTGAGAATTTTCAGGCAAGAATTTCAAAGAGTCTTGAGATATAAAACATTATTTTATTCTTTTGTCTTTTTTTGAGAGGGGATCACACTTTGTTGCCCAGGCTGAGGTGCAGTGGCACCATCATAGCTTACTGTGACTTCTAACTCCTGGCCTCAAGTGATTCTCTTGCCTCAGCCTCCTAAGTAGCTAGAACTACCACACATGCATGCCTCCACACCCTGCTAATTTTTTTATTTTTTGTAGCAATGGGGTCTCACTATTTTGGCCAGGCTGGCCTCAAATAGTCTTCCTGCCTTGGCCTCCCAAAGTGCTTGGATTACAGGCATAAGCCAACATGCCCAGCCTGATGCTTTCTATTAAAAAATTTATAGGCCTTTTAGGAAGTTCCTGGAATGAATAATTAAATTTGTTACAACTGTTCTCTTTCTGAGCAAGAATCTTCTCGAATAGTAAAATTATGTTGATGGAGGTAGTGGAATAGTAAAGTTATGTTAATAATTTTAGACCGTGAACTGCATGTATGGTTTCCATTCTCAGAAAGGAGAAAGTCAGAAACAGCAGGGAAGATGCATCATCATTGCATCCATATGTCTAGACACTTAGTGTCATTTAGCGAGTGCCGAAGTAGACTAGGTCATTAATGCCAGAAGGGGGTCAAAACTGCTCTGTCATTGGGAATCATTAGGAGTTTTGAAATCATACCCTCTTTCTGGGGCTCAATCTGGTCCTTTTTTCAATACAATTAAAGGGTATACTAAGTAATCTTTGGTGCTTTCATTCTCTGACTATAGACAGATGGGAGATGGCTGTAGAGCAAAGATTCTAAAGTCAGATGATATAGGTTCACATCCCACCTCCACCACTTAGTACCTGTGTGACCTTGTGGGCTGCTTAACTTCTCAATGTTGCAGAGGTTTTCTCTTATTTTAGTAATAGGAATAAAATCTACCTTGTTGAAGTATTTAAAAGCACACTACCTCAGAATGATTGCTCAAATATTGGCAGTGGTGGTGGTGGTGGTGACCATAATTAATATAATCATTCTGTGGGCTCAGAGCTTTTGCTCAAATGTGGACCACTCAAAATATTTTAACTGGGCTCAGAGAGTTTTATCCTATATATCAGTTAACCCAGTATGAGATCCTGTGTATTAAGTTCAGATAGAAAAATGGTAAATCATATAACTGATAACTCCTTATAATTAATGTGATTAGTATAAGCACAATGGAATAATATGTTAAGGTCGCTGATTTAAATTATTAAATGATATGAAACTCACAAAACAATTTTGATAAAAATGTTTTAAAGAAAGATTTATGACTTACAGGCATGTAATTGCCATGGGTTGAAAATGTGTTGGTTTTATTAATTGGTCTGTTTTTTCTTTTTTTCTGTCATGAAAATAGGTTGATTCTGTCTGATCTTAACCAGCCAGATTTGATACTGTAGAATTTGGTCAGTTCACCAAGTCCTTTCCTCATTCTGTGCCTGTTACTTTTCCGAGTCCAGCTGGCAGTTGCAGCTGTGTTTGTCAACTTGCAGAATCCCTGAACCTTTCTCACTGCTCTGGAAGTGGCTGAGAGAGCAGCAGGAGACATGCTGCCCATTGGGTTGGCATCACAAGGAAGCATCATGGCCTCAATTGCTTTCTGAGGACCTGTCTACACAGGGTGGCAGTGGAAAATGAGAATAAGGGTTGAAGCTCAAAAGTGAATCACAGTTTAGGGAGAGTGGGTCATACCCCGAAGTAGCTACATGCTAAGGGATATTTCTACCCATGTAGTATAGACATACTAATCCTGTGATTTTATGGCTAGGCATAGAGGCTGGATTTCTGTGCTTGAGTCTATCAATGAACTCTTTTTACCAGTAAGATGAAAATCCTCTGAAATACAAATCAAGTGTTCAAGTTATGATTCTTTGTGTGTGTGACCATACTTTCTTCTCCTAGATATATTGGAAAGAAAAATGGAAGTAATTATGTATATTTTTTATAAACTATTAAGACGATCAATGTAAAACTTGTCAAGGTAACTTAATTATACTATTATAGAATATTGGCAATTATTTGGTTAAATCTTCCACCCAAAGCAGAAATTACCTCTGTAATAACTACCCCACATTTATTTGGTTGAACATTTATTTCTACTTTTAGTAAACTCAACACTTTACGCACAGCCTCTACCCTTAAAAGCCAGTGTCAAAAAGTTCTTCCTTAT
Organism: Theropithecus gelada; assembly: GCF_003255815.1. NCBI lineage: Eukaryota > Metazoa > Chordata > Mammalia > Primates > Cercopithecidae > Theropithecus > Theropithecus gelada. The sequence continues at coordinate 140,220,864 of NC_037673.1, read as the reverse complement.
ACTAAGACAGAATCTGTAGCTATACAACTTCTGTTCTTACCCCTATTTCTGCACCTCTGAGCTGCACAAAACACATCTCATCCCTCTCTAACTTGATTTTCCCTGAAAAATTCAATTCATAGATAATTATTGAATATTTACTTTATGCCAAGATGCAAGAAGCTGGAAGAATAAAATAGAACTAGTTTTTGACTACTTGGGGTTTGGGGGTTTGCTATGTTGTTTTCACCAGCCTCTTCTTCCTCAGGTTTGACATCACTAATTATTTTTATTTCCCCCACATAACATATTTCTTACCCCTAGGTCAAACATTTAAAACAAGAAACATAAAACTGTATGCACTTCTCCAGATGTGATTTGCCTAGTGCAAAGTACAGTAGCATGATTAACCAACTTATCTTTGCATCTCTATTGACATTGAAAGTAGGCCTTATGCACAGTTGAGTATTCAACAAATATTTATGAAAGACTCTGGATACCCCTTTCTCTTGTGGAGGCAATTGTTTCAATTCTTCCATTAACTTCTTATGTCTGGACATAACTATAAACTACACATGATTAAAACAAATGCATGGGGAATAAATAATGAACCACATATGACTTAGAAGTTATTTTCTTAAAGAAGAAATCATGTCTACCTTGCAAAATTCCTAGAAAATATACACATTCACATGAGTCTTCTGCCACAGTCAAGGGAGAATTTTAACCTAAATGATTAAGGTTTTGAGGTAAAATGATTGAAGATATTTCCTCCCTCAGGGTGTGATTTATGATAGATTCATGTCTACTGCCTGTTGAATGCACACAGTTGTACTGGACTAAGGTGATCAGGTAAAAATATTTCAAAAAAGTATCACCCCACTTAGGTTAGAAGTCTTAGGAAGTGCTATGTTAACATATTCTCTCAACCTTTAGAATCCAGTCTCCTGGACTACACACACACACACACATACACACACACACACACACACACGGTATTGAACCTAGAATTCTTTCAATGTTGTATTCCCCATGCTTATTTATGTCTCAAAGACTGATCTTCAAAGAGGACAGAGACTTCCAACATAAGGCAGTTGCAAATGCTTGACTGTGACCAGCAACTAAAGGCAAACAAGTGTCAAAAGGGTCTTTGCTATTGTAAGGTGATTCTCTTTTACTGATCTAAATGAAAGGCTCTTCTCACTTCTCTATTTCCCATCCTGGTGCATTAACCATTTATATTTAATTAAGTCTTTCTTATATTTCTCAAACAGTGGTATTTATGCTAGTAAGTCTTAGCTTTTATAAGCTTATGAGCTTTTATTTTATTTCTACGATGAACACTATTTAGCTTCAATAGCATTTGTAACACCTCTAAAAGCTCCAAATCATTTTTTTATTTTATTTTCTGCCTTCAGTAATATTTATGTCATCTTGTAATGCAGTGTCTATAGACTTTTTAAACAGCACGTTAATTCTTCTCTATGAATCATTTACAAAATTGACAGAATCAGGAAGAGCTCACCCACCAGGACCTACTAAAAGTCTCTCAGTCCGCTGAATTAATATTATGTTCTCATCCATGGAAATTTGAACTAACTTTAACATTGTATAACCATTATGGCATTTCTCAAAGCCTGTGATCACCAGTAGCTATTAAGATGCTGTCAATTAGGCTGGGAGCAGTGGCTCATGCCTGTAATCCCAGTACTTTCGAGGCCAAGGTGAGTGGATCACGAGGTCAGGAGTTCGAGACCACCCTGGCCAACATGGTGAAACCCCATCTCTACCAAAAATACAAAAAATTAGCTGGGCGTGGTGGCATGCACCTGTAATCCCAGCTACTTGGGAAGCTGAGGCAGGAGAATTACTTGAACCTGGGAGGCAGAGGTGGCAGTGAGTCGAGATCATGCCACTGCACTCCAGCCTGGGCGACAGAGACTCCATCTCAGGAAAAATAAAATGCTCTTAATTAAATGGGCTAGTGAAATCACAGTCTACTCATGCAGTGCTTATAGACATGATCTGTGCTAAAATGACACATTTTCAAAATCCGGAAACAAGTGCTAAGGAAAGACAGGGAACAAAATGGGCCTTTGTATTGGGAGTAAGTCTTCTTTGAAGATGAGTTTTTGAGACCTAATGAAGTATGGCGAATATGGCATAGAAGGAATTCTACATCCAGTAACACGGTAAAGAGCCTGGCCATGAGTAAACCTACGCCTGTTAGACATTAGCAATTAAAATAATCATTTTTGTCTCTTTGAAGAAAAATAAAAAATGAAAAATGATCATTTTTGGAAATAATTTGTCAAAAATATAAAGTGCCTTTTGTTCTTTTGAGTTATGAAAAAGATGTCAGAAAAAGGAAACTATTTTTAACATTTCTCTTTAAATTATTGAATGGGTTTCATTTCCCTCACTCAAAACTTGAATACTATGAACAAAAGTGTGCCAAAGAACTTCCATTCTGATTGTGATTCTTTATATACTCCCTGTTCTCTCAAAGCATTATTTTAAGTTAGCGTTACCTCACCTCTAAAATATCAGTTTCCTTTGAAATAATACAATATAGTTCCTGTTGTTTTACCTTTCTTATCCTTACCTCAATTCTCTCTTTAAATTCACTTTCTATTTGCAAGTCCTGCTTGTCACAATCCAGCAATAATTCTTAAGTAAAAAGAGGATAGACATAATTTCTGATAAACTTGAATTTAGACAAACATGCTTTGTTTTTAAAGCAGCCTGTCCACATCACTAAACTAGACAGAGTTAAGAGAGCAATTGACATCAATATTGGTGCTGACAGTAATTCAGGGTACCCTTGGTGATATGGTTTGACTCTGTGACCCTATCCAAATCTCATCTTGAATTGTAATCCCCAGGTGTTGAGAGAGGGACCTGGTGGGAGGTGATTGGATCATGGTGGTGGTTCCCACATGCTGTTCTCATGATAGTGAGTTCTCATGAGATCTGATGTTTAAAGGGGCAGTTTCCCCTGCACTCTCTTCCTCCTGTTGCCACCTAACACTTGCCTTGCTTCCCCTTCGCCTTTCAGTCATGATTATAAGTTTCCTGAGGCCTCCCCAACCATGCAGAACTGTGAGAAAATTAAACCTTTTTTTCTTAATAAATTACCCAGTCTCAGACAGTCCTTTATAGCAGTGTGAAAATAGACGAGTACGCTTGGGCAGGAGGGAATCAAAAAGAAGGAGATTCAGGCTATGTGTACATTTTAACTCATAGCAAGGATTCTACTTCACATGAATGGCAGGAAGAGCCTCTTCCTGGAAGAAAGAAGCAAGTTCAAGTTTCTCATTAGTTCTGAAAATAACTTTAGAAGTCATTCAGGTCGTCACTTCATTTTGACATTGACAAAACTGAGACCCAAGGAGGTGAAACTACTTGTCCCAGGTCCCACAGCTGGTTAGAGACAGATTAGGACTAAGACACAAGTCTCCACTGCCCCAGTTCAACACATTTTCTACTTCACAGTTACCCAATGAGGATAATTATCCTTAACAAATAACACAGGGTGGAGTTTTCCTTTCCTAAGATCCCCAGAAAACTTCATAAAATGAGCTAGCAAAATAGAAGATCATCTTTATGATATAATATATCAAACATACCTGCTGTATCAGCCACACTCTGGCCCAAGAACATTCATCCTGTCATCCTGTTGAGAACAGTATTTTCTAACACAGCCGTCCTTTGGAAGGAGGCCCAAGCAGAGGGTAAATATGTTGCATGCAAACTTCTCCAAGGCAAGGATCAGGCCTTCTATTTTGGTTTTTCCCAGAAGACCTAGAATCATAATATGTGTAAATGATTGATATACATTCCATGCTTTGTTGACAACATGTTTTAGCATTTTATGCCCCTTTATAATCAGATATTCTAATCCTGAAGTTGGACTGCCACTAAAGATTATGGAAGGAGAATGTTTGGGTTTAAGATGTGAAGAATGGCCATGCTCATGGATAGAAAGAATCAATGTCATGAAAATAGCTGTACTGTCCAAAGCAATTTACAGATTCAGTGCTATTCCTATTAAACTACCAATGACATTCTTCAGAGAACTAGAAAAAAAACTATTTTAAAATCCATAAGAAACGAAAAAGAGCACAAATAGCCAAGGCAATTCTAAAGCCAAAACAAAGCTGGAGGCATCACACTACTCAACTTCAAACTATACCACACTACCCAACTTCAAACTTTTACAGTAGTAAAAACAGCATGGAACTGGTACAAAAGCAAACACATAGGCCAATGAAACAGAATACAGATCCCAGAAATAAGGCTGCATACCTACAACTATCTAATCTTCAACAAATCGGACAAAAACAAGCAATGGGGAAGAGCACCCTATTCAAGAAATGGTGCTGGGATAACTGGCTAGCCATATGCAGAAGATTGAAACTGGACCCCTTCCTTACACCTTATACAAAAATTAACTCAACATGGACTAACTATTTAAATGTAAAACTCAAAACTATTAAAAACTCTGGAAGGTAACCTAGGTAATACCATTCTGGACATAGGAATGGGCAAAAATTTCATGATGAAGGTGCCAAAAGCAACTGCAAGAAAAGCAAAAATTGACAAATGGGATCTAATTAAACTAAAGAGCTTCTGCACAGCAAAATAAACTACCAACAGAGTGAACAGACAACCTACAGAGTGGGAGAATATTTTTGCAAACTATGCATCTGACAAAGGTCTAATATTCAGCATCTCAAGGAACTTAAACAAATTTACAAGAACAACAACAACCCCATTAGAAAGTGGGCAAAAGGCATGAACAGACACTTCTATAAAGAAGACATACATGTGGCCAACAACCATATTTTTAAAAAGCTCAACATCACTGATCATTAGAGAAATGCAAACCAAAACAACAATGAGATACCATCTCACACCAGTCACCATGGTTATTATTAAAAATCAAAATATAACAGATGCTGGTGAAGTTGTGGAGAAAAGGGAACACTTATACACTGTTGGTGGGAGTGAAAATTAGTTCAACCCTTGTGGAAGACAGTGTGGCAATTCCTCCAAGACCTGAAAACAGAAATACCAGTTGGCCCAGCAATCCCATTACTGAGTATATACACAAAGAAATATAAACTGCTATATCATAATGACATAAGCATATGTTCATTGCAACACTATTCACAATAGCAAAGACATGGAATCAACCTAACTGCCCATCAGTGGTAGACTGGATAAAAAAAATTGGTACATATACACCATGGGATACCATGCAGTCATAAAAAAGAATGAGATCATGAGCAGGTGATATGTATGGGGCTGGAAGCCATTATCCTTAGCAAACTAACATAGAAGCAGAAAACCAAATACCACATGTTCTCACTTATAAGTGGGAGCTAAATAATGAGAACACATGGACACAGAGAGGGGAACAAAACACACTGGGGCCTATCAGAGGTGCGGGGGATGGGAGGAGGGAGAGGATCAGGAAAAATAACTAATGGGTGCTAGGCTTAATACCTGGGTGATGAAATAATCTGAACAACAAACCCCTGTGACACACATTTACCTATGTAACAAACCTGCACATGTACCCCTAAACTTAAAACAAAAGTTAAATTTAAAAAATAGAAAACAACAACAAAAAAAAAAAAAAAAAAAAAAAAAAAAACAAGAAATGAAGAATGGACTTGGATTCCTCTAGCCCAGAATAGCCAGTGGAGTTTTCTCACCTTCTCAGTTTAACTGGAACTACTGTCAAGCTATTCTGTGGGGTTGGAAGTTGATGACACAACAAAAACATTTCAATAAAAATCACCAACACCACCTACAATATGGTAAACTCTGGCCCAGCTCTATGACACACGTCATGGAAAACAAATGCAATAGCTTTAAAACTAGACTAATCTGGATTCAGATCTCAGCTCCATCACCTACGACGGCAACCTTGGGCAAATGACTTAAGTTTCCCAGTCTCAAAATTGATTTATCTGTGAAGTAGGGATGATAATGTCCCTCTCGTCAAACTGTTAAAGGAAAAAATGTACACAAAGCATTCAGCATAGGCCTTGTACAAAATGTTTAGTAAATGACAGCTTTCGCTGTGACGCTGAAGCAGTTTATCATCCAGGGTTGAAGAGCCTGGCCTTGGCAATCAGAACAGATGCAGGTGAATTGCAGCTCCTTTCCCCAAAGCAAATGACCTTGGACAAATAACACAGCCTCTGTAAGCTTCAGTTCATTCATCTATGAGGATGATAATACTTTTTCTATGTGTTCTTCTTGTTGTATGATTAATTGAGATAAATAATGCCTGGTACATAATTAAATATCAGCAAATAGCAGTAATGTTATTGCTACCTCGTTAAATCTTCACATGAATTCCCTTATGGAGGTATAGTTTCCCATTTTATATACGAGAAAGTTAAAGCTCAGAGAGTTTAGGAAACTTTCCTAAGCTCAAGGTTCTTAAGTGGCGGACTTGAGATTTGACCCAGGACTTAAATCGCCTCCAAAGTCTAAGCCTCTTGCAATACCAAACTTTCTCTTCTCATACCCCTTCTACTTGTTTCCAGGAAAGCTGTCAATCACCTTTCTCTTTCTTTTACTCCTATCAGATTTTTTAATGCATAATAGAATTGTCTGGGGTAAAATAATAATATTAAATTTTCCAGTGGAAATTTAAGCCTTTTAGATCTTCAATTAAACTGACATTTTTCTCCAGAATTTTAAATTATCTCCATTTCTTAAATTACTATGACACATGTTAATGATTATCAAAGGCTCTGAGTTTGCTTAAGACCATCTCCAAGCTTCCTCCGTTTCTCTCATAATATGGAAAAAAACAGTTAGAAGACATTTTAGTTCTTTTCAAGTACATTTAAAATACATTTACATAACTTTCAGATAACCTAAGATAAATACGCAAATTTAAAGAAAATCATTACCTAAGGAATTCACTGGTATAATAAAAATAGTACAAAAAATTAAATAATATTATCTGCTAGCTGAAAGTGGCACCATTTTACTAATAGGAAATTTTGGTGGTAACACTGAGAAATGACTCATGGGATTTTGTTTTGTCTTTCACAGAAGCAGAGGGCAGAGGTAATAATTTAGATGTAAACTCTAGACTTAGAAAGACCTGAGGCCAAATCCTGACCCTGTCAATTATTAGCTGTGATCTGGAGCAAAATTACCTATTCTTTCTACACCTTGTTTCATCTTGGCAAAATTAGTATAATAAAAGCATTTATATTATCAGGTGTATACAAAAAGTTGGTTCTTAGAAAGTACATGTAACAATGTCTATATTCAATACACAGTAGTTATTATTTTTGTTATCATAACATATACCCCAATCATTCCAAAATCTCCTTAGTTTCAGAGTGTGTGATGCAATTCCATAATCCAAAGGCACATTTCTAAGTCACAGAGCCAGTCAGCTAATCATTTACCTGAGTTTTTTCCTTCTACTCTATACCATTTTGAATCATGTCACTGATAGTTTAAACCAAGAAAAACCCATGAGCCATTAAGGCTGTAAGTATTCGTGTCCATACAGCACCAAAATAACTACTCAAATTGATTAATTTGATCATCCAAATGGTAAGTTTATTTCAAAACAAAATTAGAAACAACTAACTGAGCAGTAAAACTTGGTCTCAGCAGTCCACTGGCTAGACTGAAAATGCCAAATGGTTTTTTGTTTTATCTCATACCTGAAGTAGAAACATCTCTGTTTCTCCTTTTGACAGACAAATCTGGGCATCTATAACATGTTGGCTTTATATTTCACTCTTAGATTCTATGGAATATATCCAATTCTGTGGAATATATCAAACCATCTTCAAAATGCATCCATGCCTAAAGACATGGTGGCTTGTAACTATACTGTGTAACGCATGAATTTACTCCTGCCTCCTTCCTTGGGGTATCTGTGAGGAAGTCCATTTAATAGCTGGGTCAAAGTACACAGAAATATCGGCAACAATAATGGCAGCCCCTGCCTCTGTAGAACTGGTGCAGGGAGTACTAGACCATCTTTGTTGGGAGGACACAAGCACAAGTGCTACCCACCCCCCCTGCCTCCTTCCCAAGGGCCAGTGGCTCCTGAAGGCAGCTCAAGAACTCTGTCCTAAAAGTGGGCTGAGTGAGGGGAAGGCAGCCCTCAGTGCTGCCTGAATCCCCACTTTAAGAATCTTTCTGATGTCTACATCTCACAGCCTCTTCTCTCCATCTCCATCACCACCTCCCTGATCCAGGCCCTTGAAACCTATTCTCCACATTGCGGCCCAAGAGGACATTTAAAATGCAAATGTTATCAGGTTCGTTCTTCTGCTTCCAACCCCTCAGTGGCCTCTTCTGACTCTCAGGATCCAGATCAAACTTCCAGAAGTGGACCCCAGGCCCTTCCTTCTCTAAAGCCTGCCCGTCGACAGAGCCTCAGTTCTGCTCACCTCTAATGTGAAGGTGCACTGCCCAACTTCTAGGTTATCAACCCCCTCAGGGCATTCACAGTCCATTTTCTCTACCCAGGAGGTTTTCCTTCCCTGCACCCCAACTTTTCTGTCACCCAGCTAGCTTCTATAGGCCTCGGTTTAGTCACTTTTACTTTCAGGAAAAAGCTTTCCTGGGCCCGGGCTCGGTAGCTCATGCCTGGAATCCCAGCACTTTGGGGGACCGAGGCGGGCAGATCACGAGATCAGGAGATCGAGACCATCCTGGCTAACACGGTGAAACCCCGTCTCTACTAAAAATACAAAACATTAGCTGGGCGTGGTGGCGGGCGCCTGTAGTCCCAGCTACTCCGGAGGCTGAGGCAGGAGAATGGCGTGAACCCGGGAGGTGGAGCCTGCAGTGAGCCGAGATCGCGCCACTGCACTCCAGCCTGAGCGACAGAGCAGACTCCGTCTCAAAAAAAAAAAAAAAAAAAAAGAGCTTAAGATCACCCTTAACATCTTAACATTCTGTACCTCTTCCGAAGCCTTTATCACAAATACAATTAATGAGTTGAGAAATTACTAAATATCTGTCTTCCCCACCAGAATGTAAGCACCACAGTGGTCTCCAGTTCCCTTCCTTGTTCTCAGCTCCTAGCACAGCTCCTATTTGGTTCAACACCCAGCACATGACTTCTTATCATGCTCAACGAGAATTAGCTAAATGCACAAATGCATTAATGAATGGACGGAAGGATGAACAGTGAATATGGAGAGGAGCCTCCATCTGACTAGTCTCTCTCAGATCCAGGTTCAGCAGGCATGGACTTGACGACTGAGATTGAAAAGTGACTGCCTGCATTATAATCCAGTGCTTGCACATGCAGCGTGGAAGCTGGGGTCTCACAGATCCCACCCCTGCCCCTTAGCTATACTCTTACAAGTGTAAGCACCCTTGTCTCACCAGGAGATCTCACCTCCCTTGAGATCAGGAACTATGAAAGATTACTTTTTTTTCCCACATCATACCCAGCCCAGCCTTGCACATAGTAGGTACATGAAAATGTTTGATAAATATATTTTTAAAATACACAGATAGTTGTTTCCTCTGTACCCTGGTGAAGAATATAACAACCTCTTGGCCCTGAACTATTCATGTTTTAGTTTCCCCATCACTAACTCGTTTTATCCCCCTTTCAAGTTCGGCATACAACAGACCTTCTCCCTTCCTTCTATTGATGCAACGACAATGTATCTGAAGCACTTTTAGTACTTGGAAAGAAATAGAAAGTTTATAGAGACACAATTATTGTAAAGATTATGGCCTTTCTTTCACATCTCTTTGAATATAGATTCTTAGAGCAAATATTGTAAGAACATTAAAAATAAATTTCGAAATCTGTTAGTTTCAAGACAATTCCTCTTTCATTCCTAACTATTCCATCTTGTATTCACATTTAGTTTTTAATTCAGTTGGAGGCACTCCTTTCTCAACTAAGCCACCTAATTACATGAAAGAATCATAAAACCAGTTAGAAGCTCAAATATTAAGAAAGAAATCAAGGTTAAAACATATATGTCTCCTGCCTATCTAAATACCCGTAATTACTATGATGATAGACAGAACTTAAGTGGGATTCTATAAATCAAAAGAAATATGTGCTGTCTCAGCAAATTATTGTGAATAGTCATGTCTAAAACCAAACAAAACAGTGCATTTTAAGCTTCTGTTACCATCTTGTATTTGACAGAAAAAATTCTAAGTTTTCAACTGAGCAAAACTCCTATAGAGTCATTTTTCAAAGTGAAGAATGAAACATGAACTAAACTTGGAGGGAAAAATATGCAAAAATAAAATGAAAATATAAAGTAATTCAGTGTGAGTACACACACACACACACACACAGACACACACACACCCCTCCAGTATCCAGAAACTGTAGATAAGGTCTGATCTTCAAACCATACACAATAAATGCACCACGCAGTCCTCCTGCATTCTGCTGGAACCCAGCGGAAGTCCTGGATGAAGTTTACTTTTGTGTTTTATTCATTTAAACTATGGCAGACCTCAAAAGGAGCCCAGGAAACTGTGAAACCCCGGAACCTGAACTGAAGGAGGCAGGATGAAAAAACTTCTTCCACAAAGATCAAGAAACGGAAAGAACTGTTTACATAACTGGGTTCAAGCTCTGCTTTATTCTCTGTTCACCCTGCTATCTCGGCTTGCATGCAACACACCGGCTTTCATCATGGGCCATGTTCTCATTAACTGGGGTGGCCACATGTGGCGAGTAGTGTGGGGCCTTTGACATAAAGGAGATTGCTAACCTGCTCAAGGTGGACCCCTTGCTGGAAATTCATGGCGTAGCCCTTAACATCAACTCATGGTTTGACAAGATTTATATGTAGCAATCACATTAAAATAATACATGCCAAGAACATGGTGCTTTTGTTGGGGAAAACAAGGTTATCATTGGTAGAAAAGCTCTATTACAAGGCCTTTAAATAGAAGAATATGTCTGTCAAATGGAGAGCATGACCAGTAAACAAGAACCCTTTGGGTGTCTGTTATCTATTTCAGTCCTGGAAATGATTAGCAAGGAGAGATAAGAAATGAAAAGAAAAAGGTTATAGAGTGCTTCCTAAGCATGAGATAAGTGCTCAATGTGCATATTCTCATTTCATCCCGCCACTGCCCCAGGATGTGGTAGATTTACAGCAGCCTGTTTTACAAGCGAGGAAATTGAGACTCAGTTATGTCACTTACCTAAATTCACCCCTAGAACAGTGCCTGGCACACAATAAACACTCAAATATTTGTAGAAGGAAGGAAAAGAGAGAGGAAGAGAGGGAAGGGAGATCAGATAAGGAGAAATTTATTGTAATCAAAATAACAAATGAGGAAAGTCTAGTCTGGAGCAAGGGCAGTGGGGTCAGAGAGGAGCAAACAGATTCACAAGCTATTTGGAGGAATAACATTATAATGTTAATAAAAACAAATACTTATTCAGCAATTTCTATGTGCCAGTCACCGTTTTAAGTGTTTTACTTTTGTTAACGTCTATTAAATTGTATGTATTTGTTTAATTATATGAACTATTTTTTACTTATTATTTATTTTCATATTTTGTCCTTAAAGCGACCCCATGATGCAGAGAAGGTCAAGTGTCTCAGGTCACTTTCCCTAGAGAGAGCCTCAGATGGGTTTTCTTGTGCAAGGATTTATTGAGAAAGGGGGAGAAGCAGGGGATCCTACTAGATAGAATTCTAGGTTGTGAATAACACCACAGGCTGACCTGATTTGTGGCATGGGGGCTGGACATTCATATCCCACATCACTCCTCGGGTGCAGGCAAGCTTTGGAGCTCAGGCAGGTCTCTGGTCTCAGGTCTCTTTTCAGAGCAACTGTGAGCTGTTAGCAGCCAATGCTTATCATCAACATCATCATCATCATGATTACCACTGCAAGAAGACCGGGTTTGAGAAGTCACCAAGAGCATGGCAGAAGGGATGAAGGAGAAAATGAGTAAATGGTGGTCAGGGAAGGAGGTAATATGAAGAGACCCATCGAAGCTTGACCAACTGTCTGCCTTGTAGGAAACAAGGGAAGGAGGCCTGAAGTCTGTAGGTTCATTCCCTTTGGAAGTTCTTATTCTGCAGAGGAGCAATAAAAAGCTCAGTTCTGCCTTATGACAAATATTTTTACTTTGCAGGGCTTCGAAATAAGGAATCTTATAAAACTTTACTGGTATGGGAAGAAAAATCAGAGGGGCTTTGGTGTTAGCAAGCAATTAAAAGATATTCTCTTCAATCTTTTAGGAGCCTAATAAGAAATACTAGTGCTCAGAAAAGCATGCTTTCTCCATTGTTATTAAACTTTTACTAATTTTACATTAAAAATAAAGAAAAGCCCAAAACAGTAAGTTCATGAAATAGTAGACTACTGATTATTCTGTGTCTATGAGTTACTTTTCCTTCATTGAGTTTTGCTTTTCTATTTGTTTAAAAGAATTTTGTTTCCCTCCCCTGCAATGTTGAAGCAGTTTTGTCTGTCTTAATAGAGCATTTACATTCAGACAATGTTCTTCTGCACATTAAGATATGGTCACAGGAAAGGAAAAGTTGAACCTTTGTGTACAAAGCTGACACTGGTGACTCACCACCAGCAGGCTAGAAGTTCAGAGCTGTTTTCGGAACAGCAGAGAAATAACCAGCCCAGCATCCCCAGAACTAAGGGAACTTGTCCATGACATAGATCACCTAGGAGAGGGTGTTTTCATCACAGAAATAATTGGTTGTATGGGAATCATGTTTGCAATTTGCCCCCTTTCACTTCTATTATACAAGTTTATAAATATCAGTCCTACATGAGTTAATTCACCTCCTGGCTGCCATCATCTGATGCTGAAGAGTCACTGTCTGATCAAGTATAAGCCTTCAATAGTCATGGCACAAAGAATGGCTTAGGAGAGCTCTCCTAACCCACTCTAAAACCAACCCAAATGATTGGGTTTTTTAGATCTGCCCCCCATCTCCACCCCACCCTCTACCCCAACCACATTGCTGCATTCAAATCCTCTTATTTGGAAATTCTAGAGTTGGAAGCATGCTGTATGGTTTTTTTTGAAATTTTAGAAAGTGACTCAGTACTACCCTGCCTACAACTGGGTTTTGGAGTCATATTCCTTGTGACTACAGCCTTGAAAGGAAGCAGAGGCAGAATGTCAGCACATTTTAATTATATAGCATTTCTTTAGCCCTCGAGGGCATCTTTCACAAGTGATTCTTAGTGTGGATCCTTATCTACTTTCTTTCGTTAAAGTTCACCTTCACTTTGAAGAAGCTTCCCATCTTAGACCCATTTTCTTAAATCTGGTATTCAAAAACTCTTGTCAGTGGCTCTCAAAATTCTTAACCTGTGCACAGAAATTCTCCAGAGAATTTGCTAAAAATGCAAACTTAGTAGGTCTAGGGCTAGTTTTGAATCACAAATTTAAATTTTAAAAAAGTCCCCTGGAACATTATTGGGAATGTCATTGGGAGTAATGAGGCATTAACGAAAATACTGATTAGTAAATAACAATAATTATAATGGTTCAAAAAGCACATGACATTGATTTGGGGTTATGTGTCTCAGATTTTGTAGCAGTTCATAATTAAGCTCTTAGGGATTGCCATTTTTCAATAAAGACTTCAGCTATTTTCAACAGATGACCTATTATAATTTTTATATAATTAATCTGGCCCTTATTTATCATTAACAATTTATTGAGCACTTACTGTGCACTAAGCATTTTATGCCTTTTATGCATTCTATAATCTTAGCAGTCAACCTAAGTGATTCTAATGCAGCAGGTCACACATTCAGGCCCCCACTTTGAGACACTCTGGTACAATGATTAAAAGTTTAGGGTTCAGGGCTGGGCGCGGTGGCTCACGCCTGTAATCCCAGCACTTTGGGAGGCTGAGGCGGGCGGATCACAAGGTCAGGAGATCGAGACCATGGTGAAACCCCGTCTCTACTAAAAATACAAAAAATGAGCCGGGCGCGGTGGCGGGCGCCTGTAGTTCCAGCTACTCGGGAGGCTGAGGCAGGAGAATGGCGTGAACCCAGGAGGCAGAGCTTGCAGTGAGCCAGGATCGCGCCACTGCACTCCAGCTTGGGCGACAGAGCGAGACTCCGTCTCAAAAAAAAAAAAAAAAAAAAAAAAAAAAAAAAAAAAAAAATTAAGGGTAGGGTTCAGCAATCAGACAGATCTGGGTTAATTTCTGACTTAGCATCTAACTAGCTGAGCGTGTTGAGCCAATTACTTAACTTTTATATGCTTTAGTTTTCTCTTCTCTAAGATAGGGACATTAGCAGTTTCTATCTCACAAGGTCATTAGGTTAAATCAATGAGACAATTAAATCAGTGAAGCACAGTGCCAGGTGACATATAAATGCTCATAACAGTTTACTATCAGAACAGGGACTGACACTAGTAGGTACTAATAAATATTTGCAGACTATGAATGAAAATAAATTATATTAACAGAGACAGCTTTGCAGGTAGATCAAATGCTCTCCTAAGCCTCCATTACAGGTTGAGCATCCCTTATCCAAAATGTTTGGGATGGAAAGTGTTTTTTGAATTCGGGATTTTGTTCAGATTTTCTGAATATTTGCATATATATAATGAGATATCTTGGGGATGGGAACCACATCTAAACATGAAATTCATTTATGTTTCATATATACCTTATACACATAGTTTGAAGGTAATTTTATACAGTATTTTTTAATAATTCTGTGCATGAAACAAAGTTTGTGTACACTGAACCATCAGAAAGCAAATGTGTCACTATCTCAGCCACCTATGGGGACAATCTTTGGTCCTTTGGCATCATCATTCCTGACTCTGAATTTATATGCTACTGATAAGCAGTCATTTTTATACACTTATTCACACATAAATACTTAACAGTAAAAAATATGACATACATTTATACAGTGAAAAAATAACATTCAGGGTAACTAAGCAGCACAGTGGCACCCCCAGAATGCCTGCATCAGCTGTTCAACAAATGCAACAACAAACAATGCCAGGCTTGCAGTCCCCACTTGCAATGCTGTGTTTTGATTAAAAGAGTACTGTACACTGTATTTTATTTTAGGTGAGAAGAAATATCAGGAGCTGTTGAGGGACCAGGAAGTGGGTCCTCAAGGGATGAGGAGGCCTTCTGCTGGATGTTTCCTCCAGACTCATCTGCCTCATTAACAATGTTTCTTGTTTTAGAAGTCTCTCTTTGATATTATAAACTGCCCTGCTTTCTCGTTCTGTTTTGAATGCATGCTGCTCTAGTTCTTCAATAAGCCCATCACACATTTTCACCGTGTTGTCTATAGGCATTTTCTGCAGTGTTAACAGTGTCACTTGCAGCATCATATCAGCCTTCAAAAATTTTCAGATTTTGGAGCATTTTGGGATTTCAAATTTTTGAATTGGGGATGCCCAACTTGTATAAGAAAGGACCAAAAAGAGAAAGAGGCTGCTTTTGGGGGCTTTAGAAGTAAGGCTGCTCAAGAGAGAAGACACTGAACTGAGCAAACACATTTTGCTTTAAGAATGAAGATGCGCTGGTTCCAAGTAACTTCAAAACATCAGTGAGTGGCAAACTATTTTGAATACAATGTGAAAATATAATTTGTAACTGTCTCCTGTAATCAGCTAAGACCAGACTGAAGTAGTGAAGAGGGCTAAAGCAGAATTTTTATATCCGAATTAAAATTAAAAGGAGACATAATACCATTCATATTAGAAAGAAACCATGGATCACAAATTTAAAATTTTTAAAAATCCCCTGGAGTATTATTGGGAATATCATTGGGAGTAATGAGGCAGTAATGAAAATAGTGATTAGTAAATAACAATAATTATAGTGGTTCAAAAACCACATGACATTAATTTGGGGTTATGTGTCTCAGATTTTGCAGCAGTTCATAATTAAACTCTTAGAGATTGCTATTTTTCAATAAAGACTTTAGCCATTTTCAACAGATGACCTATTATAATTTACTCTGGCTCTTATTTATAATTACCATTTATTGAGCACTTACTGAGTGCTAAGCATTTGATGCTTATCATTTACAACAACACTACAAGACAGTTGTCACCATCTTCATTTTACAAATTATGAATAAAACTCAGAGGCTTATATGACCAATGTGAACTAGAAGTGACGGAGATGTGATTGAAACCCAGTTGTCTCCCAGCCAAGCTGTCCTTCCACAATACTCACTGACTCTTGGTGGTGATTAGCGGGTGTCCTTACCTAGCTAGCCAAGTGGAACCAGTGACCTCTGTGCCACAGCTGGCCTGCCCCACACCATGGCATTCCTCCATAGAACCTTTAGCTTTCAGCTCTGTCTCCCCATGATGATTAATTGAAATAGACGGTTGCCCAGTTTCTACATGGCTTTGGGCAAATTACGTAATCTAATTGTTCCAAAGTACATCTAATGACCCAAAAGATTCAGGCAACAGAAGGCTTATATCTGTGGCCGTATTTTGTATTTTCTCATTTATATTACAAAGGAGAGTGAGAAAAATATTTGAACAAGCTTGTTCAATGATAAGAACGATGTTAATGGTAAATGATTAAGATACATTAAGTATTTATGCACCAGGCATTAAGCTAAGCACTTTACATGCAATATCTTACTTAACTCACCTGACACTGTGATGAGGTATTACCTCTATTATAAAGCTAAATAGATAAAGATTCAAAAGCTCTGATTGATGTCACCAATGACTCATAAACTGTAAGTGGCCAAGCCAGGATTGGAAACTAGGACAAAGGGGTCCATGGCATTCTAGGCAAGCCAGGTAACACAAATGAGTAAACACAGCCAGGAAGGGGCCATGACAAATGTCAGAGCACATATATGTTTTCAAGAATGGCTACTCAGTTCCAGCATTTTGAGGCTGTGTGGGAATTATAGGCCCTAGTCTTCTGATGTTTTGTAATATCTGACTGGATGTAAAATCTCCTAATTTATAAATGTTGGCATCCATTTAATTCAAATGTGTTTATTTAAACATTTCAAGAGCCCAATAAACACATCTGTGGGCAGAGTATGGTCCCAGGCTTCCTGGATGCCATTTCTGATTTAGTGCCTGTGCTCTCAGCCCTCAGGCTATTGGAGCTCCAGGGTCTCCTTAGGTCACCTTTGCGAATAGTCCTTTCCAGGTCTGTCATTCTTAGATCTATGACTTCGTCTTCCTTCTTGGTTCTCAGAGCTAACGAGAACAGCAAGGTAGAAAGAAATGCAGACCAAGACAGATACAAGCTGGCAAAGGCAGAGGTTAAGTATATAGCTTCAATAAATATAACATCATTCCCAGAACTCTCTTCCCAGGAGCAACCTTCCACTGCTCTGGCCCCAAGACTGACAAACATTTGCATCTACAAAGTTATAAAGCCAACTTTTTATTAAAAGAAATATATGGTGCCCTTTAGGGGTTACTTGCCTTTTTACTTGGGAGAGATTAAACAGATACACTTTCACAGGCAGAATTCCTTCAAAGTTTGGGAAATAAGACCATCTGTGTGGTGCCCTTGAATTTTTCATTTTTTTTTTCTGAAAGCCATCTGCTTCCTGTTATCCTGATGTGCCCAGTCATAATGGCAGCGTTGTAGGATGGAAATCGGCTCCATCCAGGTTTCCATATTGATATCCAAAAATTTGTTTGTTTCAATGGACAAGAGTCTCCCCTTAGGGATTTTCCCTAAGACAGCTGGGCTCACTGCCTGCCTAATCTTCACCCTGTCTTCAAAACAGATGAGGGAAGATCCACAGGCTGAGAAAGGCTAAGCAGCAGCACTTCGTGCATTTATTCCCCTTCCCACTCATGTTTATTAATATCTGGGCAGAAATGTGACAGTGAGAAGTTTTGATGCACACAGGAAGATGGCTACAGCAAGTGAGCAGTTTAATATAGTACCAACCAAGTGGGCTGTGCTGTACAGAGGAGAAAAACGAATCTTAAGTCTATTTTGTAAAAAATAACTAAATGCTGGTTTGAATCAGCAAATAAGTTACAAAATAATGTAGAAAGCTAAGAGCTATGACAAAACATTACTCTAAGCCTGGCCTATGGGATTTATAAATGCCGTTTCTTTTTGGAAAGTTAAGGGTTCTTTGGTGATTGATAAATACTATTTGAGAAATAGGATTTTAGTAGATTCTTAAAAATCTGTAGAATTGGGAGAAATACCCTTGAAATGTACAGCAGTGATTTTATGACTAAAAGAGACAAAAGTATCAGTCTATGACTATCCACAGCCTTTTCCCCTCTTCCCTGTCTGCAGAGACAGTTTGGATTTTGCCTACCTACTCTTTTCCTTCCTCATCCTACATGGAGGGTTCTTCCATTGGCCATGCTAAGTTAGGAGACTAGATACAGGGAAAAACAGACAGCACAGAGGAAATTTCGCTCTCTGGAGAACCCTAGGTCATGGGGTAAATAACGTGCTGAGAGTCCGTTATGTGGGAAGGCAGAGGAGGGAGAGTGACAGGAGATGGCCTTCCAGTGGGATGACAGAGGTTGAATGGATGAGACCAGGGAGGTGGTTCTGGAGTAGAGAGTGAGAGGGTTCCAGAAACTTCTAAGTCCACAGGAGAAAACAGATTATTTTAATCATACTCTCATTTATGTTGCTTGAGAGATACCACAACTCATTAGAATTCCTGTTTGGATAGTGTTTACACGTCAAGTTTCTCATGAACTGAAGCACATGGGTCATAGCTTTAACAGGGTTAGGACTGTCAATGAGTTTGCCTGTTTGCTATGCCTTTCCCCTCTATTTCCAAAGGGACAAAGAAACTTAACACAGAAGCACAAAGACATGTGACTTTGTTTTCTCAGGCAGGGGTAAGGGACCTTTTCAATAAATATGACACTGTTCCCAGATTTCAGAATAATCTGCCTCAGGAAGTTAGAGGTCAACATTTAGTGGTGCCTTGAAGGAGTTTATCATGATCTTATCAGGGAGATCTGTGTGACTCAGTATGTGATTGATATTTGGATTCTCTCTACAACTCTTATTCATTCGTTTAATCAATCAATATTTACTGACTACTTACCAAGTCTCAGGCACATGTTCCTGGCTCTCGAGATATTGTAGTTAACAAAACCAATGAATACCCATCTCTCACAAAGCTTACGTAGCTTTTTATAAGTATTTCTTTCCAATAAAAATGCTCCCATTAAGTAGGCAAAGAAATGTGAGTGGCAGATTATAAACTTGATATTTAAGTCACTTGGAAAATTTAAATCATGCCTCAGAATCCCCCTGCTATGGGGAATAAGGGTTATGCCAAATATTTTCTTTTTTATCCATTCAAAAATAACTAAACTCAAAGGGAATTAAGAACACTTATCCTCAGCTTAACAGAGCCTGGCATACTTTCAAGAATCACAAGGAAGCAGTTGCAGGGTCAATAATACAGGCGGAGGACTCTATCAGCCAGAGTTGGGCCCCATCTGAGGCACTGCATGATTTGGGCAAGTTGTATAACCTCTGTCTTTGTTTCATTACCTGTCATATGGGATCAATTAGTGTACCTATCTCATTAGGGTTTTTGTGTGGGCAAAATGAGCTAAGTTGTGTGAAGTGCTTAGCTCAGTGCATATCAGAGAGTGCCTGTTTTTATTATCTATTCTTATTATTTTGTTGTCTTGCCTTTAAAGAATGGGCTAGACAAGCTCAGTTCTGTTTAACTCTAAACTTTCTTTACAAAATAAATGAATAAAAGATGAGAAAGACTCACTGACAAGTGAAGAGATAGAACAAGCTAATCAAATGATGATATGTAAGAGTGGTTGCAAGTCTGTACAGAATTTAGAACAAAAGCAGACAATGAGATTTTTCTACATAATGTATCTGTGTCTATGTCTCTCTCTCTCTCTCTGTCTCTGTGCATGTGTGTGTGTGTGTGTGTGTGTGTGTGTCTGCATAAGCCTAGGCAGCTAAATTATTTTCAGTAAACCACAGCTAGCTTTCTGATGACATTGACAAGCTTGCAACATCAAGGAGGCAGCAAGACTCCACCAATACTGGTTCTGTGTTCCATGAGCTGTTTCCAACTCTGAGACTCAAAGTCCCCTGATGGAACAAATTATAATTTAAGTGGCATAAGCAAGCAATGCAAAATGCCAGTGTCAAGCCATTGAGGTTGTTTCCTAGGCAGAGGGTTCATTTAACGAAGAAGCACATGACGTGTTTACTCCAGAGTCTTCATTGCTTGGATCAGCATCTAGGCTTTTAAGCATAATTTTCTCCTGTTGTGTTTTGTGGGGAGGAGATGGGGGCAGACATCCGTCATTGTAATTCCCAAATTTGTCTCCAGTCTTTTTAATAAGATTATTGACAGAAGTTTAATTCATCCAGCAAAAGGTTAGTCTGAGCGATCTCTGAGACAGCCTCGTGCTGGCATTCTCTCTTAAATTGTAGTTCCATCTTATTCATCTTAGTGATGGCCTTTCATTTTGAGGCAGAATTTGTCTTCATGCTCTATGCCACTCTGCATACCAATAGGAGTCCAGTGAAAGGAACACAAGGAGGTCAAATCCTGGTTCTGCTACACCCTCGTTATTTGATGATTAGCTAATCCTGGAGTCTCAGTTTCCTCATCTGCAAAACAAGATCCATCCAGCAGAGAAGCCCTAAGGATTCCAGCTAATCTCTAAACACACTAAATGCTAACTGTCGTAGGATTTCCTGGGTTAGAGTCTTCCCTCATCTCTGCATCAGCTTCTTCCTTGTATCCTCTTGAAATATTCTTTTTAATGGCAGTCCTTATCACAAAGATGGTGTATGCTGGTGGTCTTGATGAAGCACTCTGGAGGCAAATTGCCCAGATCCAAACCCTGTCTCTACTGCTGATGATCATTTTACTGTGGGCACATTTTAAAATTTCTCACGCCTCGATGTCCTGATGTAGAAAATGGAGCTAGTAACATGAACTATCTCATGATGTTGTCATAAGAATTAAATGAGTGCCACATGTAGAACTCTTATAAGCATGAGCTATTATTTTTTAATCAGTATCTGAGAATTGTCTAATGCTGGATCAGCATAGAGTCATCGACCAGTCAAATAGAAGGGAAAAAGATGGGACATGGGGGACAGAGCACCCGAGAAGAGAGAAAAACGGACATCCTGTTTACTCCTCATCTGACAGAGCCTTAGTGGTGAGTAGCAGAGCACTAGATCTCTCAGAGTTCACTGGGCTTCAGCTCTCCTCACCATGAGCTCCTGGAAGCAAGGGACCAGGACTTGTTTGTCCCCAAGTGTGGCCCAAAGAACTACTCAGGAAAAGTTGTTGGAATAAATAAATCTAAAACAGGAAAAGGAACACAGAGCTTTGAACTATTGCCAGGCTAGCAAATCCTCTGATTTATTTGGTGACCTGAACAATTGCAAAGTGGTAACACACAAAGTAACCCAAAGCCCTTTACAAAGTGTCAATGGGGGACCTAGAACCAAGCCTGGTTGCTCCGGGTGACTCCCAGGACACTCTTCAAAGCCATTAAGAAACCTGGAGAGTCCTAACCAAACAGGACATCTGGTCAACTTCATAAAGCATATGCTCTCGGGCACTGTTTAACATGAGTAACCCAATCCCCTTGCTGCAGCAAGAATTCTCTTGAATCATTTTTCTGGCAGCAGGGTGTCCTCCCCAAAGGCAGGACTATTATCCATGTGACCTCCCAAGATCTATTTCTCTCCTGTGATTTATTCAGTGACCTCCTCCGGTGCACAAAATGGTATCTTTGTGGCTTAAAAGGGTTTTTGCCCCTCCTCCTTCTTCACTATGAGTCATTTATTTCTTCCTGCCAGTAGGACACTTCTCTTGTTCATTCCCAAAGCATCCCTGTAAAGAAGGCAGTAAGGGTATAAAAATAAACCCTTCAGAAGCAGAAATGGCTCCAAAGCCCTCCACTAGGACCACCCCCACCGTCATGGTTTTGGAGTAAACTTGGTTAGAATGTCAGCACTAAAGTCTGACTACCTCAATTCACACCCTCACTCCACACTCAGCAGCTGTGTTACCTTGGGAAAATTACTTAACCTCTTTATGTTTTTATTTTTTTTCTCTGTGAAATGGGGCTAAAAATAATACTGACCTCATAGCATTTTGTGAGGATGGAATGCGGGAATACAGCAAAGCACTGTGAATAGTGTCTGCCACGTGGTAAGAGCTCAATAAAAATTACCTAGAATTTCTTTCTGAGGCCACTATAAATTCTCAGCATTGAATATATGCATGGATAAATGAAAAGTGGGGTTAAATGACTTGCAGAGCTCAGAGTAAAACTGCATGATGGCCTTAATTATCTATTCCCTTCTCTTAGTTCCTCGCTTCCTGTCTAGTTAGATGTTAATATCAGTAGCCAATATTGAGAAAAAAATTCTTCATTTGTTTCACTTAAAAATAGGCATTGCCTAAAACAACTCTGAAATGAATGTAAATAATGTATTTTCATTCACCTTTGACTGAATCATTATCTATTTCCCCTAATGTGAGAGGTTGATTCTTTGAGTTAGAATTTTGAAAGAGAGAGAAAGTAGGTGCTGTGACAGTGTAATTCTTGTTTTAAAATGTGTCCTTTAAAAATGTGCCCTAGCTCTCTTGCCTTGGCTTCCAGGAGTGGCTTGGCATGGGGCTGAGTTCCTGGTGGAGAGTGCTGAGCTGGCAGTGTGCCAGTGTGGTTCATGCTGCCTTCCACTCTTGCTTTTAGTTGTAGATGAAGTAAATTTCTGGAAACCACTCACCATGTATTGACATCTGTGAATGGAGACAGAAAAAAAAAAAAAAAGGCCGTGTAATCATCATCTGCAGAGTACAGTACACTGATCTGAGAGTTTTCAGGAGAGAGAATTACATTCTATAACTTCATCTAACTTTTTCTAATTTTACATTTTTCATGCTCAGAAGAGAACTGGCAGAAGTGTTTCACAATTAATGATGAATTCAAACAGCTTTCGGCACCCACTCTCATTTGTGTCTCTCAAGCACAGAGGCGGCAGAGGTGAACCATCTGCATTTTCCTGGGTTCCTGCTGCCATGTGTACCGGGGAACAAGGGTAAAAGGAAACACATCGCTAAAACAGCGGAAAGTTTCCAACTGCAGTATTGGTGAAGAGAGTAGAAATTTATGTCACTGATTTCCACAAGGACAATCTGATACATTCACTTTGTTCAGCCCACAACGAGGTGCAGGGGAGATGAATTGAGTCTCTTTCTATGCAGATCTGTTCCCTGCCAAATGAGCCCACCATCAAAGAATACAGTATGGCTCTTTCTACACTGAGCTGTTTGGCAGACACATTTTGTAACCAGAAATGGTGCCAGCAGTTTGCAGCAGCCTCCGCCGCAGCAAATCAGCTGTGATATTAAAAAGAAAAACAGCCTGGCAATGTGGAAATTATCCCATCCAGCAGTATTTCCCAACACAAGAGGCTTGATTTTGCTGCCCAAGTGAGAGTGACAGAACTGATTAATCCTTTATTCCAAATGCCATTCTCTACCATCAAATTTTGGTTGTTTATTTTTTAATCTTTTCTAGAAAAAGGAAACATTGTGACTCTACTTAAATAGCCCAAGTAGACTGAAGATTTGGCGACGGCACAGTACATTTAAGCCAGCTGAGCTAAGAAGAGAAGAAATTGGGTTATACGAGGTAAAGAAATCTATTGTCCCCTGTGCTTTCTGGATTGACTCGTTCTATGGTGAAAACACTTTCTTTTCTGCTATAGCATTTCACGAAGCCATCTGGATTATTTAATCTATACAGACAGCTGGTCCAGATACTTTTAGACTCAATATGGATTTTTTTTAAGTCTGAATAATGTACAAGGCTTAAATTAACAAGAGAATTGCCAGCTCTCTCTCTCTCATGTTGTACCAGGGTCCCGTGAGGAGCATCAGGAAAAGCGTGGGACAAGGAAGGGGTTTGCACCTGTAGCTGTTGGAGCCTTCGGCTGGCCAGGTGGAAAGAGGCTTCAAATGGGATAACGTCATGTGTTCAGCCCTTCGTGCTCTGAATACTGTCCATTTTCTTTCTCCCTTCAGCAGCTGCTGTTCCCCAGAGTTTGTCTATGTAAAGTTGTGGCTACAGAGGCTCCAATTCTTTATCTACAAAGCTGAGGCTCATGTGACTAAGGAACCACTCAAAAAAACCAGAAACTAATAGAACCTGAGAAGAGGTCAATACACCCAGTGGTAATTGGACTGCCTGATCTCTTTACTAGAACTTTCTAAGTAATAAAGAGTGCTAGTACCACGCTACTCCATCAGACAACTAATTGTGCAGCCCTATGCACTAACTAGTTGTGTAATTTGGGGCAAGTTACTTTTCTGAGCCCCAGTTCTCACATCTATAAAAGAAGCATGATAATGGTACTTATGAAGTTGATGTGATAATTGAATCAGATAATACAGGTAAAGCACTTACCTGGCACAAGGAGCACTCAAAAAACAACAAAATAGTAATGATAATTATCATTTGTCGAGCACTTGCTCTAGTATGCCAAACACTCTTGCAACTTCACAACATAGCTTGAAGCTCTTATGGTAATCCTATGAAGTGGCTGTTGTTATACCTCTTAAACAATAAGAACCACAGATGGTAATTAAAGGTCAGATGACCCTGGTAGTTGCTTCTGATATAATCATCAATCAATTAACAGAAAACTGATTGGCAGAATGGTTGACCAATGTGGGCTCTGGGGTCAAACAGTTCGGGGTTTATTCTCTGTCCTGTCACTTATCAGCAAGGTAAACTTGGACAAATGATTTAACCTCACTGACCCTCATTTTTCTTATCTGGAAAATAGAACTAATAATCATACCTACCTAATAGGGCTGTTGGGAGGGTAATTCAACAATATAAAGGATGCACGTTGAGCCCACGAAGAACTAGTAGTGCTCCAGCTGAAAACAGGTTAGTGATGAGGAACACACCGCTTGCTTCGACTCTGACCACTCCACTTACTAGCTGGGTGACCCAGGGCAAGCCACTTAACCTCTCAGGTCTGGTCTCTTCATCTGTAAGATGGAAAGGTTGTTGTGAAGATTGGACAAGTTAAAGCACATAAGTGATTAGTTGGTAAGTATTCAATAACTATACAAGTACGTTTATAGACATGGGTTTTTTAATGACAAAGTCAAGCAGGAAACAGCAAGCATCAGAAGCAGGAAAGTCCCTTAGAATTCCAAGGAGGCAGAGACGGGGTGGTTAGTGGTGGTCAGAAAGTCTGAGCTGAGCCACAAATTCAATTCAATGCAAACTTTATTGTAGCAGGCCTCGTACTGGGTTCTGTGAATATACAGGTGAATGTAGGCAGTATCTAGTTTCTGAGAAGGCAGTGTAACTAAAGGGTACATGAGATAGGAAGTATTTAACTGGGACAGTGTACTGGGTGTTACCCTGGAGAAAAGCAGACAACAAGAGGAAGCTAGGTAAGGAGGATGGGGGCAGTGGATTCTCCGTGGGATGACAGAATGAGGATCTCAAGAGGCCAAGGAGCAAGCTGGGTAAAGGTACCATTTATTGATCCACTAAGCCACCATGATGTCTTAAAAGAACCCAGGTTCTGGTGAACATGAAAGGCAAAATTGTAAAAAGTTTGACGGTTGTTTGAGAGGTGCTTTAATAAGATCAGAGATACTATGTTCTTCCTTTTTGCCAACTATAACTGCAGGGTTCCAGGTAATCTTTGTTCTCTGAAATTTAATTAGCTAAGGATGTCTGGGTTCCAAGCTAAGAACTTCTAGCTCTTCTTGCATTTCTGTATTAAGTAAGACTTGTTTTTTGGCAAGTAACAGAAACCCAGAAACCTACTCAAGTGACCTTAAAAAAATTATCTCACTTAACTGGAAATCCAAGATGTTTCTAGCTTAAGGCCAATCTAGGGCCTCAAACTAGACACTCATGTACTCACGGTTCTCTTCTTCCCGTTAGCAATTTTTTCACAGGCAGGCTCTTCCCAGTTTAGCAGCCACCCCTCCCCACCCAGAGAGTCCCTCTTTGACAGTGGCTCCTGTAAAACTTGCCATTGTATTTTTAACAACTGCAACCAGGAAAATGGAGTGTCTCATTGGTCATGCCTGGCTTTGCAGGGCCTGGAAGCCATTGGGTAAAGTCAGTGATGCACAAACTAAGTGAAAGATGGGGAGCAGTGGTTCTATAAATGGATGATGAGCCTAGTAAAACTTCTCTCTATTACAGCATGCTCCGAAGGAGGAAGGCAGAGAGCAGAAGGTAAGGAGATGGAAGGGGGAAAAAAGTCACATGTATAAAGTCAATCAACTCAACTATGGATCTTTCATTACTCTCATCATAAATTGAATCCTCTTGAATTTTAAAGCCATTTTATTCTCCATTTTCTTTATTTCCAGCCTTTCAATTTATTTGTACACCTCTTGTCCTTGATTTTTATAGATAGTTTCATAGTCAAGAAAAAATAGATTTGCGAAAATATATTCCACAAACAAGTTTCCACTCTACCTAAAATAGCAGATGCCATGTGTGATTTGAGGCTCTCAATACATCACTTTGGGTCCTTAAGGCTGCATCAGTTTGGACCTGCTGAGACATTTCTACTGCAGGGTAATCATGGTGGATTATTGAAAGGTTGAGCACTGGGAACACTGACTTGGAGTTTGATCTCTCTCTCTCTCAATCTCTCCCCTTCTCTACCTCTAATCAAAGATGTGTTTACATATTTACGTAAAGGCAAAGAATGTCCCCCAAACCAGATTCAAAGATTCTAGGACACATAGACTTTTAGTCCTTTTGTAAAAGAATATTTGCAAGTGTTTTCAGTTTTTCTCTGTGTGCCCAATATTTTTCTTTTATATTTTGATTCTTCATTCAGCACATCTGTTCAAAAGGATGCTAGATACCATGTAAAGCTTTGAAGAGTGGAGCACACCATAATCTTTAATTATCACTTGGCTTTCTATTATAATTGTTATTTAAAAGTGCTTTGGCCCTCAGGCCGGAGCCATTAGGCATTCTATTCCTGCCTCTGCCCCGCTTGACGGTATTCATTTAACGGTATGAATTTAAGATGCCATTAAGTCCCAAAGCTTCATTTTCTGCCCATTCAAGACCCCCTCTATCACTATTCTAAACTTCAAGAATTCAGATTTAACAGTTTACGGGACTAAGCAGCCTTCCCATGTGAATCCGCAAAGGGAAGGACCTACAAACCCAAAGACTCAATGCCATGGGCTTAGAAGTAAAATCGTCCCTAGTAATCTCGCTTGCATGTATGATGCCCTGTATAAATTTTGCAACTCCTTTCAGCTTGTAGAGAAGATTTCTAATGTCTATCCTACGGCCACATGAGACCCTGGCACTTACACATGTGAATTCAGTTACCTCTATGAGCACGGTATTGAATAAGCACTCTAGGCATCTTGTTAAAACTGATTTTTCCTGATTGCAACATTATAGTTCTCCACTCAGTGGGTGGTTGCAGAGCAAAGAGAAGCTGAACTGAAGGAAGGAATTTTTTTTTTTTTTTTTTTTTTTTTTTTTTTTTTTTTTTTTTTGAGGCGGAGTTTCACTCTTGTTGCCCAGGCTGGAGTGCAATGGCGCGATCTTAGCTCACCACAACCTCCGCCTCCCGGATTCAGGTGATTCTCCTACTTCAGCCTTCCGAGTAGCTGGGATTACAGGCGTGCCCCACCACACCTGGCTAATTTTGTATTTTTAGTAGAGGTGGGGTTTCTCCATGTTGGTCAGGCTGGTCTCGAACTCCTGACCTCAGGTGATTCACCTGCCTCGGCCTTCCAAAGTGCTGGGATTACAGGCATGAGCCACTGCGCATGGCCAGAAAGGATGAATTCTAGGAGAAACTCCACAATACTGTTTTGATACCTCAGGAGTTGTTCATGGGGTCCATCACGTAGTCAGGCTGCTGGCAAGTTATCTAGACACCTGGCCATCCAGGTTGTCATTTTACCTGATTCATGGTGGATTCTGAAGGGCTTTATTTATAATCCAGAAAAGCACTCTCTCTCACCCTGTCTCGTTCTATCTCTTGCATACACACACACACACACCACACACCCCAGAAAGGAAAGGGAAGCCTTTCGTGGGATTTCTACAAATCATGTTATTCAATGGATGCAGCCCTTCCCACAGTTCTCTAGGCTCTGCCTAAATGGTTTAATGATATCACCTAGTCACCAAATTTTCTGCATAAAGAGAGGGGTGCTCAAACATCTTGTCTGAGAAGATTCTGCAGCTGTGCAAATACAGTCGGCCTGATCATTAATCCATTCGTCAGGTGAGATCTCCTTCTTTAGCTAGCAAAGATCCCAAGTGGTATGAGTTAGTGTCTACACGATAAAATTGTCCTCTGAGAATGTGGATTCTGGGTTTTCACAGGAAACAATGGACAGGCCTCTCTCTGCCACTTGGCCCAAGAGTTTTCATATCATGTTTAATTATGAGTCATTCAGTGAAGGGTCTCTTAATAATTCTGGCCATTGCTCACTTATTCAAAAAATATTAGGTGTTTATTGTGTGCCAGCCATGGTGCTGAATGCGAGGGGAACCAAGATGAATAAGAATCAACACCTGCCTTCAGGAAGCTTGCAGTCAAAGTGAAAAGCAGATACTATTTCATCATGCTACAATGGCCCCTTTATCCTACAACTGTGAGAGATATTGCTAATTAGTTTTAGCATCTTTCTCACTAATTCCAGATTCAGACCACAACTCCTTCTTTAATCCTAATACTCAAGCATTCACCACCAAGTCATTGGATTTGGCATTGAGTTGAAACATGTTCTCCATCTCTGGTCTGTTACTGGCAGGATCACATCAATCTATGTGCCATTCTGATCTCTGTCTTCCTAATACACTTGCCCTGTCCTCAGGGGAAGGCAACTCACTTCCAGCACAGCAAGATTCCTCTCCTCTCCTTTTGTTATATCACTGAGTTTTGCTATCTCTGGTTCTTAGCTTTCTCTGGCATGACAAACCCGAGTCCATTATGTTTCCTAAATCCAGGAGGCATGTATCAAGCTTTTCAATGGTTCTCTTAGCGCCACAGCTTGCTTGGCTTAAGGTGATGGGAAAGCACCCACCTGCTCCTGTCATAGGCTGCATTTCCCAGGAAGCGGACTCTGAGTTTATTGTGTAGTATCATTCTTAAGGAGCACCTGTGGGATCAGCACCTGTGGAAGGGGTGCAATGGAAGCAGGTGGGCAATAGGAGACATACAGAGGCCGTGGAACACAGTGACAGCCTCAGCCAAGCCTGCAGGCAGTTCTGAAGCTCTAATACCTCTTAAAGTGGTCCCAAGGTGACTCATTTTTCATACAACCTCATGGATCAGTCACTGAACATGGCCCACCCCGGGAAGGAATGTGACCTTGGATAAGGCTATTCTTTGCAGCTAAGCCAATTCAAAGAAATTTTCTCTCCGTGCTCCAGTCTCTCCAGCTTCAACTGCTTTCAGAGATGGAGGGAGTGATTGGTATTGCAGGTGGATCTGGTTTTAGGACTTCTTAGTCTGTCTCATAGAAGGGCTTTAATTAAACCTTTTGTTAATTTATAGTTGTTGTTTTAAGGTTTTGAGGGCTCAGCTGAAGCTAATACACGGAGTTCCATTGTACTACCCTGCTACATATGGTAAGTTGTTAAACTATCTGTATTGCAATAGCTGGGTGTAAAAGATCATGACTTGTATTCCTACAACAATCCATAGCACAGCAGTTATAAAATGATCCAAATTTCAAATAATCTTCTTAGTAGTCACATGATACACTTAGTTTTTGGTTTGGAAAATACAATCACTGTACAAAAAGGTGTAGCACAACTCTGGGCACATAAGCACTAGGCCCTCGACCTTTAGTGCTGACTCAGTGTCTATTTACGTTAGAAACTGTTGTTGAGTTTGAATTAGGGCTGTTTTCAGTGCCTGCTGCTTCCTGAATGATTTTGGGAGGAGCTTCATCAAAAGTGGCTTCAGCGCTCTTTCTGTGCTAATTATAATTATCCCAATCTTTAGGGGAGCCTGTTACCCCTTTTCCCTTTTTGCTCTCAGGAAAAATAAATCAAACTGTTTTCTGTAGTTCTTTCTGTTGACTTCCTCAGATAAATTTCCACGGTTTGTATGACTATTACTGGGTTCATAAAAGGCATCTTTCAATATTGGGCTTACTTTTTAATTCGGCTATTACCAAGTCAAAAGGAAAAGAATAAGAAAAGTAGCATAAGTAAAAGAAACTGAACAGGAAATTGGCAATAGTTGATTTTAGGATTTTAGGTCAGGAAGTTATGATTTCAGGTTCAGGCTCTGAGATGATCTTTGACACATTACTTCCTCTCTCTGCTTTGGTTTTCTTACCCACAAACATAGAGAGATTGGATAAATTCTTATGTGTCCAAAAGTTCCCGTAATTCTGGGTAGGGAGTGTCATGAGACATGAACACCCCACGTAGGACACAGCCCTGAGGTTGATAGGCAGGTGGAGGAATCACCCCTAGTAACAAATACTAGGAAGAATGACCAGTAAGGCAGGGGAGAAACTAGAAAAGTAGAAGGTCATAGAAAGCAAGAAAAGAGCGAGTCTTCAAAAAGAAAGGTTAATTAACAGTGTCCAATATTCCTTAGAGCTCAAAGACTATAAAGACTGAAAGAGATGATACTCAATTTAGTGGCCAGTAAGTTGGCTGAAGAGTGATTGGAGGTGAGGGTAGAGAAAGGAGTACAAGGGAATATTCCAAAATATTATTACTAGTTTCTTTCAAGGGAGAAGGAAAGAAATGCAAAGGAAGGTAGTAGAAAATATTAACTTTAAAAATTTATTATTTGATCCTGGTTACTTTTATAACTTTAAAGAACTCAGATAAAAGAATGAATGACAGGTGAAAAGGTGGAGACAGCAATTATAAACTATACTTCCAAGAAGGTTGTCTCATAAGTACAAATGTTTTACACAGGTGTTACTGGAAAGAGGGCCTTGAATGTAAGTTGTCCAGGTTCTTGGCATTTTGAACAAACAATTGAACAAAATGCACAAAGTAATAAAGGAACGAAACACAGGAATGAGGCGGTAAAAGCAGGGATTTATTAAAGCGAGAAAGCGCTCCACAGAGTGGGAGTGGACGCAAACCAGTGGCTCAAGGGCCCAGTTAACAAAATTTTCTGAATTTTAAGTGCTCTTCTTGATGTTTCTATTTGTTATCCCTTATCTGGATGAAGGATTTGGTCCATGGCTAATTAAAGCCTGAGATGAATTGGCACCCTATGCAGATGAAGAGATGGCCGTGCTTGGCCCGCAGCCAATCCAAGGCAGTCTCCCTTTCCATCTGAGACTTGGGGTAGTGGGAGGGTTGTAGGGAGAGTCACCTTTGATCCCTTGCTATTGGGGTGTGGTGGGGAGATGGGGTTTTTCGTTTTGGTTTAGCTTTAGGAAGTTGGTATTAATTGGCCTTAGGA
Organism: Theropithecus gelada; assembly: GCF_003255815.1. NCBI lineage: Eukaryota > Metazoa > Chordata > Mammalia > Primates > Cercopithecidae > Theropithecus > Theropithecus gelada. Next base: position 140,189,434 of record NC_037673.1, on the reverse strand, counting down.
TTTCTGTCCTCAAACCCAAGTGTTTTCCTTTCGCTCCAGCTTTAGGAGGTCAGCACGAATTGGCCTTAGATTCCCTGCCCTCAGACCTTGGTGTTTTCTCTTTTAGGAAGTCAGCACAAATTGGCCTTAATTTCCACCCCCAAACCTTAGTGGTTTTCCTTGAATCAGCATGAATTGGCCTCAAGTTCCCTGCCTCCAGACTCTATTTTCCTGCCTCACAAGATTTTGTAGCCAAACAAAAGCAGCCAAAGTAAAAAGAAATCAATAAATAAACAAACATCGACACTTAATTCTTCGCATTTGACTCTCATTTTACCATTCCATCACCAAAGCTCTTCTTCAAAAGTCTTTTCACTGACAGGAAAATAGGAAGAGTAGGATGAAAAGAGAGAATAGAACCTGATATATAAAAACTTCTCACACAAATTACAGTAATCATTCTACAGTTTACATTTTTACTAGTTATATATAGAGTTCTCCTGACCAACTTGTCATTTCAAGGATGGTTTCTGAAACTCTAGGCTGGTTTTGCATTATTGCAATAGCCTTGGAAATATAATCTTACTAAGGTACACCCCAAAAGAGCATGCTAGTGAGTTGAGCCAACAGCATCCCCTTAGCCTATCATTGAAACCTCCCTGCTCAACTTCAAGAGTAGCCTAGCTCTGAATGAGATGGGACCTCTCACTCAGGCCTACGTATTGGACTTTGTCCATAAACCTAATTGGCGAAAGAAGATGTAAAGATAAGCAGAAAGAAACTACTATCTTAAGGCATGTTTTAAAAGGGTCTTTTGCATAGTTGAAAACAGTTGGCATATTGTCAGTCTCCTAGGACAACCTGAAAAAAATGTTTTGCTGTATGTATGTTTGGGGTAAAAAAAGAAAACAAAAAAACCTTTTGAGATCAGGAATGAAAGACAGCCTTGTAAACTTGGCAACTGCTGGATCTTTTAAAAGATGAGACAAAAAAGTGTGTGTGGGGTGGTGGTGGTGCTTAGTAGTAGAATTTTTTTTCTTTTAGTGAAATGCTTGAAAGTCTTTTCTCTAAAACTTGATTCAGTGCAAAATGAAGGAAAATGTTCTCTCTGGTTATGTCAGTTCCTCCATCTAAGACACATCTTTTCTATAAGAAACATTCCTCTAATTACTAACCAGCCCACATACTTCAGCTGAAATTTCTAATGTTCAGAGTGAGAAAGAAGGAAGTTTTTTTAGACACATGCATTCAAACAATAATCAATATGAGTATAATGAGAAATAATAAAGAGTATAGAATAAGTAGTGAGTAGCTACGAATAAGGCCATCCCTTTTAGCTGATTATCCTGTTGCCTATTTCATAGAAAAACTAGAAGTTGTCAAGGATGAACTACCTTAGCCTTCCCAACTCCTGCCCCTCAATTTATACCCACACCCAGACTCTTCTCCTTCCACTTTGCCCCAGGAGAAGAGCTGTCATCCTTCTACTCCAGGCTAACTCCTCGATCCATTCCATTCAAACTTCTTCAAGGATTTTCCCCCTTCACTGGTTTTTCCATTCCCTTTTATCTTTAGCCTCCTCTTTTTCTTTATTTGATGCCAACATATCCAAGTTTTCTCCAACTCTTTTCTCAGTCGAACTGTCAAGTGGTCCCACCATGCTACACCTCTAGGCTTTCTTCCTAGCCTTCCCCTTTACATTACTACACTCTTTTCGAGTTATCTTCTCACATCCCCAGTTCACTTCCGCTCATTCAGTTACCTCTGATTCCCATCCTTAGTGCTCACTGGAAGCACTCTCTGTTCAAGTCACCAGTGACCTCCTAATTTACAAATATGATGAGCATTATCAACCTTTATTAATATCTTTATGTCATTAAACTCTAATCGTAATTCTCTCTTGAAAGTCTTCCCTTCTTTGGACTCTGTACCATCAAAACCCTGCTTTGTTTCTTATCCCTCTGATAATTCTTAGTTCCTATGCAGACTTCTCTCTTTCTTTCAAGGCCATCCAAGTCCCTTCTCTTCATTCTCTGTGCACTTTCTCTCTGACTGATCTTATTGTCTATTCCAATGACTTCAGACTTAGATTTTCCTACCTTCCAGACATCTCCATCGGAATGTCTCATATAAAATATGTCCAAACTGAACTCCATTATCTTTCCAATCAAGCAGCTTCTCTTCCTGAATTGCTTCCATATCTCATTCAGTGGCACCATTGTTCCACAAGTTGACTTATCCAGAAACCTGGGAGTCATCCTTGACACCTTTCTCAACTCTCTGTCCAAATGCTTCATCCTTAATAGATGTCCATTCAAACCCAGTTTTCTCTAACTGCTAAGTAGTTTTCTAATCCAACTGCTTTCCTCCACTTCCATCATCACCACAACCTTTCTCCTAGACCACAACAGCAGTTTCCCTCCTTCCAGACTTGCTCCTCGATAATTCATCGTAGTACAACCCATGACACAGCTAAAAGCCTTTTAAAATCTGTACCCTGTCCATATATCCACCCAAAACTTATGTCATTCTCCCCCTCTATTCAGTAATTACACTATTTTGAAGTTTTGTCTGTCCTGGGATTCCCCAAGCTCCCTCTAGCTTTTCTCCTTTAGCCTCTTATTGTTCCTTAGGGCCCCTTCCTCCAGGATACCTCCACTGGTCCCTGTAGGAAGTCAGATGAGGGTTTATTCCTGAGGGCTATCTCTCTCTACTCACCTCCACGTGTTGCCATTATTCTCACTACATTTATTGTCACATTTAATTTTCTCATCTTTACTGGAATATAAGCTTAGAGAAGGCAATAACAATGTTTAACTTCTTTTCCAAAGTATCCCCTGAGACTAGAACGGTGTCATATTCATTGATGTTGTTCAAATTGTTTAATAATGGATAAATAAATGAATGCACTACAAAATTATTTGCTTGTGGAACAACGGCTTTTGGTCCAAGTCATTCTGCTACAAAATAAAATGATAGAGCTATTTCCTCATTTTTAAGAAAAACTTTGGTCTAGAATTATCTTTAGCTCAAACAAATATGTCATAAGCCTCTCATATCTGCTACCAATCATGTGTATACCACACTCTACAAGGGCCCATGAGGACTGAAACAAGTTTGAGTGCCAAATGTATACTCATTTTTTCACTCTTCCTCTCTGTCTGGCATATCTTCTTTTCCTGCTGGGACCCATCTCTAATCCTCACACATCATAGCAGGGTGTACTCTGCTCTGTAAAAAGGCTTCTAGCCAGCATGGTCACTGAGGGTAGAAATACAACCCTATGCCTGGCCCTGGTACAAGGCTGCAGAGAATCCAGAGGAAGACGTACCTTTTTGTAGTTTGTGTGCCTAGAGTGTATCTTTTTGTAATTTACACAAAAACTGCCCAAAGTGCTAGCTGATGGTGATATGCCATTCTGCCCCTAATTTCTTGAATTTCTAGCTCACAACTTATCTTGAATCATGGAAATAGTAAAAAAACAGTTATCTCCAAACTGGCTTTTCTACCCTAGTTTCTAATGCACATGTTGCAAAAGATTGATCTAGTTGACCACTAAGAAGCCTTGCAGTTTCAACACGTTTAAATCAGTCCCAGATACGCGTTTTGAATATGGGTTAAAGTGTGACCTCCTCCTCCATGAAAATGTAACACCTCAGCATTTTTTTCCAGTGGCAATTTGAGTAAAGAAACCATTTCTGCTTAGCAAAGCAGACAACAATTGGACCACTGGTTTGTGGGGTCATCTGCAAGTTTTGTGTAATTTCAAGTGGGGGGTGAAGGCAGCAGCAGTGGCCTGAGCCCTAGGAATTTAGCTCAGTGACCCAGCAAGCTGGGTATGTGCCCAGCCTGCATTAAGGAGGCATCCAACCGTGACTCTGTTGTTCGGTTCACTAAGTGCAGGGCAAATCATGTGGTTATTTTGTCTTGATTGTATAGACTTTCGTTTTCAGTCTTTAATTGTTCAAATGCATTTTCTAAATTATGCTCCTTGGGATGCTAATATGTATTGCATGGGTAAAAAGTTGTGCACAGTGGATTTGAGAAATGCTAGATTAATCACAATTTAACAGGTTTCCTTACAGCAAGATTTATTGAAGGCTTTATTATGCAAAAACAAATTATGAATCTCCAAAGAGAGAAGGCTGTAACATGCCACATTCCCAAACAGATGTGGCCATGAAACCCCCTTCAAAGTACAGTTCTTTGAGGGCTTGTGTTCCATGGAACCCACTCTAGAAAACATTTTACAAAGCATTGCCTTTCAGAATTGCTTCTATGTTTCCCCCAAATTCCTGGAGCACTAGCACATTCATCATAAGATTTTCTTTTCAGTCATCATAGTATGGAATCAAACTAACTGACATCTGGAAAGTTTAATTCCATAAGATGGGCAGTGGAATTTAGATTTGGGTACTCAGGCATGATAGAATTTAAAAATCTAGTTGGAGCTAAGAGAAAAGCACCATTTTGGAGTTAAATTCTATACCTGGCTTAGGTAGGTTGGAGGCTTAGGTGGAGTAGGGAGGAAGACTGCAGAGGGTAGTTGGGGAAGGTAATTGGAGATGGTGGTTTAAAAATTCTGATGCCCAGTCTACATCCCAGATCAATTACATCAAAACCAGGAATGAAGGGATTGGGACTCTAAATTCAGTTTCTACACACTTAGGTCTCTGTGATGGTTCCAATTTTTGTCAACTTGTCTAGGCCATGGTACCCCATTTTTGTTCAAACACCAGTCTAGATGTTGCAGTGAAGGTGTGTGTCTTTTTTAAAAGATGTGGTTAACATTTAAATCAGTAGACTTTGAGTAAAGCAGAGTACCCTCCATAATGTGGATAGGCCACATCCAATCAGTTGAAGGCCTTAAGAGTTGAGGTCCCCAGAGGTAGAAGGAATTCTGCCTTTAGCCTGCCATCAGCCTGGAGTTGCAGCATCTACTCTATCCCAGCTCTTTAGCCTGCTGAGCTGCCCCGCAGATTTCAGGTTTGACAGCCTCTACAATCATGCCAGCCAATTCTTCAAAATAAATCCTTGATAGCTAGATAAATGGATACACATACACATATATATTATACATGCCTTCTATTGATTTTATTGGTCCTACTTATCTAGAGAGCTCTGACTAATACAGTCTTGCAATTGATCGCCTACCTCTATCAGGTTTGTGGCCTCTCTAACCTTCTGCTGCATTTGTATTTTTCATTATAACTCATGAGTGGAATGACTGTTTTACAAAGTACCATACTAAATTCAAATAATAGCATCCTTTATATCTGGACAAGGAGAATAATACATTTTTACTTGACAAAATAAATTAGTTGATTGGCCTTGCTCTTAGTTAAATGTATCATGTTGATCTTGAACATTTTTAATAAGTAGATTTATATTAGAGACCAAGTGTCAAAATTGTTTAAACTCGAAAAGGCCCAGTTTGCAATGAAATAAAACAGATTCTGGTGGATATTACTGAACTGCCAATAAGGATTAATTGAAACTCAAATGTTCTTTATTGTTTGTTAATTATGTAATTGTTATTCATCCAAGCTTCTTGATTTTTCATGTTAAATAATCATACTTGTATTTCACCCCAGCCTCTCTGTTTAGTTACCCAATTAATTAAGGATGAGGAGATCTGCATTTATTAGCATTTTAATGGCCAGATTGATTCCCCGTGGCCCAAACATCTACATGTGGTTAGTTTTTGAGCTCAGCTTTATTCCATTTTAAGTGATTATCATGTTTAATCACAGATGCAAGAAACTGAAAACCATGCCCTGAAACATCCAGCCCAATCTACCTCATTAAAACTGCCCCTTGACGATGAAGTTCAACTGTTGAACTTTTGATTGGCAAGGCCAATCAAATAATTTATTTCGTCAAGTAAAAATGTGTTATTCTCCTTGGCCAAGTAGTACAAAGGAATCACACATGGGCAAGGCTCGAGTTGGTTAGAAATCACCAGCAGCCAGGGATTCCTGTGCTCTTGGCAGTTCCTATCTTTGAAAAACCAAAGACCAGCAATTTTGTAGAAGTACCCACTGGCCCGAAGGTCATGCAAATCTTTGTTTTTTTTCTTTTCCAAAGCCATCATCAAATTCATTAGGTTGCATCAAATATTAAAAATTAGTGCATCGTCACTGTCAAAAGACAAAATTACAAAACATTTGGCTTAAAAATCTAATCATCTTTTATTAACAATTCATGAACTGGGGAGCATCTCATCTAAGATTTTTGCTTTGCTGGGCATGACAGAACAGTTGTTTTTTATAAGTTGCAAAGAAGGAAACAGAATTTTTTTTTAAACAGGTTGGTTAACATTAGGTTACTCAGGCTACTTCCCTTGGGAAGGGTTAAAGGGGAGGGGACTTTTTTTTTAATCATGCTGAGTCTGGTTGATTGAGTCCTCTCCAAATGGTTGCTGTGAATCTCCTGTTTTCAGAAAAAAAGAAAAAAGAAAAAACTGGTCTTTTGGGAGTTTTGCCTGTTTCCTTAAAATTTCAGTTTGATTTTGTGACACTGTAATTAATCAATGGCTTCTTCTTGCCTGTTGTATCAACAAAACCAGTTCACCAAGACCATGGTACTGCCGTAACAGTGAACACAAGGCTAGTTATGTGGGAGAACTGGAGTTATCATTCAAATTAGTTTCCTGGAAAGCTCAGAGGTTAGGGTTTTTTTCAAGGATAGTTTGGTGGGTAGAAGGCTAGGGAATGGGGAATGCTGACTGGTCGGGGATGAAATCACAGGGGTATGGAAAACAGCTCTTATGCTCTGAATCAGCCTTTGGGTGGGGGGCCACAGTGTTGATTGAGTCACAAATCGCAGGTTCAGGTGGAGTCAGTCAGTTGCCAGAAATGCAAAAGTCTGAGAAACATTTCAAAAGACCAACCTTAGGTTCTACAATAGTGATGTTATCTTCAGGAGTAATTAGGGAAGTTATAAATTTTGTGACCTCCAGAACAATGACTGGTTATCCTTTCACTATGCCTATATTTTAGCAGAATTCAGTCGCTCTCATAATTCTATCCTTGTGAACTTTAGTTTTAGTTTAGTTTAGTTTTAAGAAGGGCTATTATCCCTCCTTCGAAGTTAAACTGTAAACTAAATTCTTCCCATGGTTAGCCTGGCCTATGCTCACAAATGAAGGACAGCCAGCTTGTGAGGCTAGGAGCAAGATGGCGTCAGCCATGCGATATTTCTCTCACTGTCATAATGTTTACAAAGGCAATTTCAACACTCAGCATAGGTAACCTCATTTTGATTGGGTCTGTTGGGGCCCAGTGCAGGAGCTCAGTTTAAAACAATGGCCTCCTATACATTTCACTGTTTTAAAGAACCTCTGAGCATGGACTATAAGATCTTGCATTATATTCAATTAACCGCAGAAAGTCAAATACTGGTAAAAGAGAACTCTCTGGTTCCTGACCATCTTAATCCACTGGGTAGGTGGGTAGAAGGATTGCTAATTATTAATTAGAGTCTATCTTTCATTTGGAGAGGGTGGGACTAGCTAAATAATTTGTGGAGGATAGTGCAAAATGAATGGCAGACATGCATACTGCACTCATCTCCTCTGCTGACAAGAACAGTCCGTTGTCTCATCAGTCTTTATTTACAAAACACAAGCTCAATGATTATTAAGAATTTCAAGATAGTAACAGTAGAGCACTAAACCAAGTGTGGATTCTTCTGAGCATGGGGCCCTGTGTGACTGTCCAAGTCACATGCCCATGATGCTGGCCCTAAGAGCAAAACTCTTCACCCCTTTATGGTGGGAGACAGCTCTGATATCAACCTTTTTGTGTGTCTTGTTGAGATTCCTTGGAAGTAATCTTTTTAATTTAAATCCAAAGATGCCAAAAACATCATCTAGATAAGCTGGCTCCACATTTTCTGGTGTTAGTAAGTTAACTCTTATCTCGTATGACTTGGCTTTTTGTAAGGAATAATATCCTATAAAAAGGAAAATGTAAGACTAAGACTGTAGAGGCCATGACCAGAAAGGAACCCCAGAATTTGGAGTTAAAAACATAGGCTCTGTAACCAGAGCAAGCTGCATTCAAGCCAAACCTTTTTCTACTTATAGTTGTGTGACCTTTAGCACGTTGTTAAATATTTGTTTCCTTTCTGAAAAAGAAAAGAATAATGATAATGTCCCATAGAGTTTTTGAACAGATCAGGCCCAGTTTAGTGTCCACATGTAATCCAGACATTTTGGGGGATGTTACTGAGCTTTTGAAGATCTAGAAAGGTTGACCCTATTCCCATTGTATCATATCCCAGGTCAGTGTCCTACATTCTGCTTCCTTCAATGCTAGAGGTTCAAGTTTTCATGGTCTGCTTTGGCTCCGAGGTCCTACTGTGTTGTTACCTGTTTAGGTATCACCTCATTTCCCCACGGTGCTGTCCCTGGCTGGACAACCCAGACATGAACTAGTCAGACTCTATGTCTGAATTTACATACATATACACATAGTTCATCAAGACCTTTGTGTGTATAGCTGAAACTGCAAAAGGTAGGAAGGCACAGTGCATTTACATTTCAAAATTATAACCAATTGCTCTTAAAATATTCCCCTTCATATTCACCAACTTGGACTCCAATCTGCCTCCATCTGAGGAGAAATACAAAGAAAACTTAAAACATTCTCCTTTGTTTTCTTCCTACTCAGATGAGTCCAGGCTTCCTTTTGTTCTACTCTGTTTCTAAGCCAGATCCAGCCCTTAGCTGGAGCTATGTTACCCTTCATAAGGTGTTTTCCTAAACAAAGGTTCTATTCCCACCAACATGAATATTATAACTATTTTGTTTTATATAATGATTTTATAGATGAGGGGACTGAATTTAAGTATTTTGTCCAAGATTATATAGCTAGAAATTGGTGAGGTTAGGATTCAAACACACATTTTTTTCTGAATGGGGAGCCCAAGTACTTAGTCACTATGTTGTACTTATTTTCAAATTTGAGGTTATTTATTAAATATTCATGATATACCAGTCTCTGTGCTAGGAGCTTCAGATAATATCTAATCCTCACAACAACCTTGCTAGGTACTATTATTTGACAATGAGTTATTCAAGGCACAGCAAGATTAAGTAACTTGCACAACTAATGATAGTACATTTGGATTTCAAATCTTGGTCTATTGGATGTGGGCTCTTAAAGCTTGCTAAGTTAATGCCATGCCCAGAAGCATTCACTTCTTACTTGGATTGAATGTATGAGTGTGTATTCATTTGCACCCTCATCCATCATAATATCCCCTCTTTTCCATGTCCTTCCTGTCCGTATAATTTTAGGATTCCAGTTATATAATGAGGATACATATCAAAGAATAGAATAATTAGTAAGGGAAGGAAAGAAAGGAGAGAAATTAAACCAAATTAATACTTAAGAACCTTAGTGTGTGTGTTGGGGGGAGGGTGGAAATAAGAATATAGGATTTTAAATGTGTTTGGGAGTATTTTAGTTTGGTGAATTCAAAAATCATCTATATATTTATAGAGATTAGTAATAAGGATAAGAAGGGACAGATATAAACCACTGGAGAAAGGAAAATGGTTTGATTTCTATTTTTGGTTTCTGGAAATGTACAATAAGAAGGGAGACCCAAACCCCAAATCCGGCGTCACACGAGCATTTTCATCTCACACTACGGGTTGCTATATCTCAGGGAAGGTAGAATGCCCAAAAGCCAACACAAACCTCCAGCCTGCCGACTGCCTGCGCGCACACTCGCCACTGCCGCAGAAGACAGGCAGCTTCCCTAATCCTTCACCTTCCATATCACACACAGCCCTTCTTTTCGGCAGGCTCCCACCTGGAATCCTGCTTGCTAGGAATTTGGGAGATTTTATTGATTCCTGGGCTTCCTCCTTGCCATCAGAAAGGAAGAGGATGATGCTAATGCTGAGCTCCATAAGGAATTCATACATTGAGCACTCAGTCAATATTTGGGTTCACCTTGGAAAAGTTCCCCCATCGCTGGTACCTCAGTTTCTAATCCTTAAAATGGGGGATAATAACAGTAAATAGTACCCACCTCAAAGTGCTGGTGTGCAGAGTAAGTGAGTAATGCATATAAGATATTTCTAAATGAGCGAAGAACGGGTGTTCTTAGTCTGCATATGTGTGTGCCGTGGATTCCTTTAGTTGTCTTGTGAAGCCTATAGATCCTCTTCCCAGAAAAAAATGTTTGAAATTATGGATAATAAAAATGATTCAAAGGAAATCAATTACATTTAAATATAATTATCAAAATATGTTTAATTGTGATATAGTAATTCATACATACTCATTAAGTAACAAAATCTAGCAGCAAGTCTAACAGCAACCATAATTTGGAAGTAGTATTTGGTATAGTGATATTCCAAGGTATCAACAACATCAGAAATATGGTATGAAAATATCTGAATTCTGTTGGTGACAAAACCATAGGTCCTGCATATACTACTGTGGTTTGTTATCCACATCTATAATTAAACAATGTTAAATTTCAGTAAAGTGAAGGTGAAAAGGTTATAATTTTTTTCCATCTACATTCATAAGCAGATACCGCAGAATTAGAGATAGCAGTGCTCCCAGTAGAAACTGACATTTATGCAGACAACAAATGTATGAAAGAAAAGCTCAATATCACTGATTATCAGAGAAATACAAATCAAAACCACAATGAGATACCATCTCATGCCAGTCAGAATGGCAATTATTAAAAAGTCAGGAAACAATAAACGTTGGCGAGGCTGTGGAGAAATAGGATGGCTTTTACACTGTTGGTGGGAATGTAAATTAGTTCAACCATTGTGGAGGATGGTTGAAGTATAGCGATTCCTCAAAGATCTAGGACCAGAAACACCATTTGACCCAGCAATCCCATTACTGGGTATATACCCAAAGGAATATAAATCATTCTACTATAAATACAGATGCACACATGTGTTTATTGCAGCAGTATTTACAATAGCAAAGACATGGAACCAACATGAATGCCCATCATTGTTTAACTGGATAAAGAAAATATGGTACATATATACCATGGAATACTATGCAGTCATGAAAAGGAATGAGATCATGTCCTTTGCAGGGACATAGATGAAGCTGGAAGCCATTACCCTTAGCAAACTAACACAGGAACAGAAAACCAAACACTGCATGTCCTCACTCATAAGTGGGAGTTGAACAATGAGAACACATGGACACAGAGAGCGGAACAACACACACCAGGGTCTGCTGAGGGGTGGGAGGCGAGGTGAGGGAACATAGAGGACGGGTCAATAGGTGCAGCAAACTACCATGGCACACGTATACCTGTGTAACAAACCTGCAGGTTCTGGGCATATATCCCATTTTTTGTTTTGGTTTGGTTTGGTTTTTAGAAGAAATTTAAAAAAAAATGGTGGGACTTCTTTAATGAGCTGGACATGTAGTCCCTGCCTGCAGAATGAAGCATAAAACAATACTCCATTGAGCTCACCGTCTCCTCTGGGGCCCCTAAGCCCAGTTGTCCTCCTAAGATCAAGGAGAGGAAATCAGTCACTCCTCTTTTCCCACTTCTACCAACTTTCTTTGCCCTATAGAGCAGTTTCCAAAGGAGGAAGAATCACTTGAAGACTCTAGATGACCCAGCTACCAGCCAGCAAAACCTCCAGAGTTGCAGTAACATGATACCAAAACATTGAGAGACAAAAGAGAACAACATGATACTATAATAAACGGCAAGGCAAAAGACTGAAACAGTCAGAGCAGAAGTGGATCCATGAATTCCCACACATCTTAGGTGTGTATAGACTATGGTGACAGTAGGATCTCATGGTGAAGAACACAGGCTTGAGTGTCGGACGCGTTTAAGTTGCAATTCTGGCTCTGTCACTTGCTACCTCTGCATCGGAGCAGATGACTTCATATCTCCAAGCCTCAGGTTCCCCACCTGCAAAACAGAGATAATTATAGTACCAACCACATAGGGTTACTGTGAGGATTAAATAAGGTAAGAATATAAAAGGATTTGGCACAGTGATTGACACCGAGTAAATGTTCAGTTAATGTTGTTAGCTTTTAGAAGTCACACTACTATGTAAATTCTTTTCTGTGTTTTTTGTTGCTGTTTTTCAATTACATGGGTAAAGCATCTGATATAGCGTATCACCTGTACAAACATGCTGCTAAATTACAATCCTGACTATACTGAAGGGAATCAAACAGGCTCACGCTATCTCAAATGCTATATATGAAAGGAGAGCCGGCGGGGTGCCTCTTCTATAAAAGCAGTGTCTGACAAAAGTAAAGGCCTCTTGCTATACTTCAGTTGCTGGGCTGAGCTGACTACATTTTTGTTCTGCATTAGACCTGTAAAATCCTGTCATAGCTGTCTCCTTTGCAAACAGAGTTCGGTCCATTGCCAAACTCCGAAATAAGATGCTCAGTAACTACCCCAGCTGTTCACTTCAGTTAGCGCATGTCAATACAAGTGAGGTCTATTATGGTTCAGTGATTTTCCATCACTTGTCAGTCAGCACACTTTCTTCTGGTTCCCTCTCCCTCGTGGCTCCCAGACTTCTTAAAGAATTTCTTACCGCTTTGCTCCATTTCTGTTTCCCTGGTGCCTTCCTCCTCATTTTTCTGCCAAACGTTCTATGAGAAACTGGCAACAAGTCTGAACACTGGCCAGAAGATGAAAAGCACACAGACTTGGGAACAGAACAATGCACATGGTCCCCCTAAAAAAACAGAGTCTCCAGCCTAAAAGTTTAATCCCTAAAAAGCTATTGTTTACTTTCCCAGCATTAATTAAGCTAATAAATCTACCAGCTTCCCAGATAACAATTTGTAGTCCAAGACATATTCCAAAACAAATTCTTAGATGAGGCAAGATATTTGCAAAGCAAAGCCCGGGATCCGTTGCGTGGGTGGTATCAAGCAGCATCTGAGAGCCTCTGCCTTAGCTGCACATCAAAGCTTAGAGCCCACTTTAAAACGATGTCCGTGACTGCTGAGGGAGGCAAGGGGCCACACGGTGGCACCCAAAAGTTGAGTAAGGCCACGAAAATTCAGGACACATAGGGAGTGAATATGGTATGGAGATTCACAGATTCCCACAAAGTACCATACATTTGTATAGCATAATAATATGGGTTTTGCTTAGATTTTTTTTTATTCCTTAATAATCTTAGGTGGATTAAAATTATTTGAGCCACTTTAGAATCAAGAGAACTAAAACTATAAGAGGTTATGATCTGTCCAAAGTCACATGCTAAAAATGATGCAGCTGTCTTGATTTCTTCAGAAAATCCCATTTGATTTAATTAACCTAGATAGTTGTATAATTCAATTAAACCACTTTTCCAGAGCATCTATCTACAGCACTTTGCTTTTATGTGACAAAAGGCAGTCACTGCAATTGGAAAGACTTAGAATTCATCATCACACAGCCACTTTCCAAACAGTGCCAGAGCAGACATGCAAATTTGCATTTATTCTCAGAATACCTCTACCTATGTCCCCCAGGCAGCTATCACCTCATGATACCACCTACCTAGATCCTCTAGGCAGCTATCAATTCAAACTGGCCACATGAGATAAACCAATTTGCCATTTCTAACTAGTCCAGTATTTTTTCTACCATAAACTACTGATACATCCAAATGTAAAGGAAAAAACAGATTTTAAGAAGAAACTATTTGAAGCCCTGCATAAGATTTTTCTATTATCATTTTAAAAACAACAATGGTACTTAAGGACACAGATACAGTAACTAACCAAATAATCTGTCTTTCCATCAGCCCTGTATTGGTGGCCATCGTGTTTATATAATCTTTTTTTTTTTTTTTTTTTGAGACAGAGTTTCACTCTTGTTGCCCAGGCTATAGTGCAATGGTGCGATCTCGGTTCACCGCAACATATGCCTCCTGGGTTCAAGCTATTCTCCTGCCTCAGCCTCCCAAGTAGCTGGGATTACAGGCATGCGCCACCACCCCAGCTAATTTTGTATTTTCAGTAGAGACAGGATTTCTCCATGTTGGCCAGGCTGGTCTTGAACTCCCGATCTCAAGTGATCCACCCACCTCAGTCTCCCAAAGTGCTGGGATTACAGGCGTGAGCCACGGCACCTGGCAGAGATCTATATTCTTAAAGAGCTTCTATTCCAGAGGCACAAGACAGACAACAAGGAAATAAAAAATAAATATACAAGATAACTTCAGTTATTGAGATGTGCTGTAGAAGAAATAAAATAGGGTGGATATGATGCAGTGTGCCTTGAAGACCTCTTGGAGGAGATATTTGAACTGAGACCTTAGTTATGAGAAGAAATCATTATTCGAAGTCCTTAGAGCACAGCATTCCAGGCAGAGGGAACAGCATACAAGGGCACTGGCAAGCTTGGCATGCCAGAGGGCAAGAAAGATGGCCACAGTGACTGGAGCAAGTGTGTAAAGAGAGAACAGGGTGAGGTAAGCCAAAGAAGCGATCAGGGCCAGATTTTAGCTCCTTGTGAAGGGCCCTGAGAAGCAGCTCGAATTTATTTTGAATTATCTTGAAGTCATTGTAGGGCTTTCAGTGAAAGGGGAATCCCTAGTGATTTACACGTTTAGAAAGTCAGTAAGAATAAAGCACAGTTGCTGCCCTCAAGGAGCAGATACACTACACCACTAATTATAATAGAAGGCAGTCATTGAAGGATGAGCTTTGCCAGTGCTGAATTCTTCACCAGTCTCAGGAATCCAGCTGGTAGATGGTGCTCCTATCTGCACTATATTTATAATCTAATTCTGGGAGTCGAGTAGTAAAGGACAAAATTAGCAGGTGTCTTTGAACTCAAGGGGAAATATTCATCACTTTTATTTTCTTTTTGAAATGCAATTACTAACATTCAGAGAGTACAATAAAATCTTTTCAGTCCCTCCAGAAAGTGCTTCTGTGGGGCAAGTCCTGACATCCAATCTTTCATTTCTTTGATTTGTGGAGAAAGAGAAGCATGATGCCCTAAGCATTTTATACTTAAAGCAATCCCTCTTCTTTTGTGTTGGCTGATGGGGCCATTTGAAAACGAATGTTTAAAAAATTTAAGTCTAGTTAATGATAAAGTCATTATTGAGGTAGAGTCCTGCATCCAGGAGCTTGTCATCTCCACAAGGAGCAGAATTTCTGGGGTCAGGATCTCTGGGCTCTCAAGTTGCTCTATAACCTTAAGCAAATATTTTTACTTTGAGAGTTGCCCTTGGTTACTCATAGCCAAAATAAGGGAATTGATTTAGACCATCCCTAAGTTCCTCCACACCACTTTTACTTCCAATAATCTGCTCATCCCTCTTGGGTTGCATTGATTTTTGAGGTCCACCATGTTGACAATGACCCCGTGCATTGAGAAACAAGATAGACGACAATTCAATTGAGGAACTTTAGAAACCCTGGGCTGTAAAGAAGGAACTGCGTAATATCCTGAGAGGCGACCCTCATAAGGAGGAGCCTAACTGCACCAACTATTTGTGGTCTCCGTGAATGTTGTTATTAACTTCCTTTAAGTGTACCTAAGAGTACTGAAGGGCTTATAAAGGCATTAATAGCTGCTTCAGATAACTCATGGTCTATCTTAGAAAGTAAGACATAAATATATGAGAAGTTAAATAATACAGTATGAGGTGAGTAATGTGATTTGCCACAAGGTGTTACAAGATTAATTATTACATAAGAAAAGTATGGAGCAAAATAACTGTAGAAAAAAAAAACATGAGCACATAACCGCTGAGAGATAAATTCATTTATTTATTCAATTTATTCAATCATTTAATAAGTACTTACAGCATGCTCACTTTGCCAAGAGCTCTGCTCAGTGCTGGGGTGGTAAGCCAAGGTGGATATGCTGTTGAATATGTCAATCAATCATTGAAGTCTTGGAAAGGGGCTTATCCCCGCTGAAGTGTCAGATTTCTCCTCTCTCACACTTGCCACCACGAAGATGTACTATGTTAGTCCGTTTTCACACTGCTATCAAGAACTGCCTGGGACTGGGTAATCTAGGAAGAAACGAGGTTTAATTGACTCACAGGCCCACAGACTGTACAGGAAACCTGGCTGAGAGGCCTTGGTTAACTTACAATCATGGCAGAAAATGAAGGGGAAGCAAGCATGTCTTACTAAGGTGGAGCAGGAGAGAGAGCTAAGGGGGAAGTGCGACACACTTAACCAGATCCCGTGAGCACTCATTATCAGGAGAACGGCAAAGGGGAAATCTGCCCCCATGATCCAGTCACCTCCCATCAGATCCCTCCCCCAACAATGGGAATTAACAATGTGACATGTGATTTGGGTGAGGACACAGAGCCAAACCATAGCATGTGCATAGATCAAACTGTGAACTTAAGATATCAGAATTTCCTTTGGCTTGTCCCAAGATTTGTAGAATTGGAGATGTATCCAATTATCAGTTATGTATTACCTTTCTTTTCTCCAGTGTTCCCTGCAGAATGCACGTATCTTCAGTTTGAACTCCTCTGAGGACAAAGAGCTCCTTTCAGAGATGTCCATTTCCTCTAATAGAGAACTATGGACATTTTATGTGTCTTCTTCATATTGAGATAGACTCTTCTCTCTGCTCCTTTCACACAATCATCTGCCAGTTGATAGAGGAATTTGTGGGCTCCTGCCCCAAAGGGGACCTTACAAACCTTATTTTCTGAGATCAAATAAATGTTTAATCAGAGCAATTTCAAAGAAATGATAGTATTTTAAACAGCTATTTAAAAGATAATAATTAAACTGCTTCATTACCTTTCAACATACCTGATTACACAGCAGGTAGGATAAAGGCAGATTGTTTTAAGCTTCCTTTAGTTCTACTTGTTCCTTCAGCAAAGACTACCACCTCATTCTTCCTGTATCACACAGGGTGCATTTTAATTTAATAAAGAAAATATATACTCATATTTAAGCCAAATGCTCAAGTTGGGTGACACCGAATTTCGAAGCTATTTCCTGGAAGTTTGTCTTAGATCTTGCTTTCATCGGCTCAATTAGGATAACTTTGGCAGGCATTAAAAGTGATTCTTTGCAGAGTGGTTTTCACTGAACCATGTTTCCTGGTTCTTTGTGACCTCTGGGACCCAGAAATATATATATAAACAAAAAAAAAATCATTTGCCTATTTCAGGAACTTATTATCTTGCAACACTTATATTTATATCTTATAGTGATTTCCATTTATTAATTCATGTCTGTTATGTGACAGGCACTCTGCTATGCGCCCAGGATCCAGTGGTGAACAATCCCCATTGTTGGAAGGGACACTCACCTAGATTGATTCTGAGACATCATTGGTTCTTCTCTCAGTTACTGACATGTTATCTCCAGGCTGTAGGCACAGCTGTCTGCTCATCCACAGGTTCACACCATGTCCTCAGGACTTGGTCTCACTCTCTTCTTCTCTCAGTTGCTGTTCCTCTGGACTGGCTCTGTCCCAGGCAAGTGTCCCCACGGAGGCCAGGTGATGATCAGCAGCTCCACGCCTACCTCTTTCTCTCAGCAGTGCCACAACAGTCCATGAATGTCCTGTAACTGAATCCCATTGACCCCAGTTGGGCCACATGCCTATTTCTGGACAGTTCCAGACTTTTCCAGAGGGTAAAATATACTGATTGGCTGGGCCTGGACCACTACCTTGGAGCAGAGGTAGTGGGTTAAGTGGGGTCAGCAACCTGAACCTGGTAACCCCTGGACAGAGAGTGAGAAGGAACATTCTGAAAGATGAAGGAGTGAATGCTTGGCAGGCAAAAACAGCAGATGTTCTCTAGAGAAACCTTTTGCTTAAGCATGGTTGCGTAATTTTGAGCTAGAAGATAGGATCTTTCTGGTGGGGAGATAAATGAAGATTGATCATTATATTTAGCTAGTTAGTGGCTGACCCTGGGACAAAATTCAGGTGTTGTGACTTCTTTTCCAATTGACCCTTCATAAATGTTTCCCTTTTTTTTTTTTTTTTTTTTTTTTTGAGACAGAGTCTTGCTCTGTCACCCAGGCAGGAATGTAATGGTGTGATCTCGGCTCACTGCAACCTCTGCCTCCCAGGTTCAAGCGATTCTCCTGCCTCAGCCTCCCAAGTAGCTGGGACTACAGGCACCTGACACTATGCCCAGCTGATTTTTGTAATTTTAGTAGAGACGAGGTTTCACCATATTGGTCAGGCTGGTCTCGAACTCCTGATCTCAGGTGATTCACCCGCCTTGGCCTCCCGAAGTGCTGAGATTGCAGGCATAAGCCACCATGCCTGGCCCAAATATTTCCCTTTTTAAAGTCAGTCACATAATTTATGGGCCCCAGTGCAAAATGAAAATGTGGGACCCTTTGTTCAAAAATTATTAGAATTTCAAGATGGCCATGATGAGACATTAAACTACGGGCACAGATCGCACATGAAGCCAGCCCTGGTCAGCTAACACCATTTTCCTTGTATGCAGTGCACAGTATTTGTCAGAGTACAGCCATGCAAAGACTTGGAAGACATTACCTTTAGCTCCACCCAGATTTCAACCAAGTATGAAGATAGAAGAATTACACAGACACAGACCAAGGTACAATGGCTTTGGAGACAAGCATACAGCTGCGTTCTCTTTTATGTCAACAGATCTTCTACAAGAGTAAATGTTATATTGGGCAAAATAGATAGGGATATAAATTCCATAAAGAGAGAGGAAATAAGTCTCACTCCACCTAGAGTTCTGCCCCTGGGTCTGCCACTAACTAGTATTACCTTGGTTGTCATTTGTCCACTGGGCCAAGGATGTCCTTTTTTTTTTTTTTCCACTGCTGTTTTTGCATATGAATCTGTTATGGACTGATTTGCATCCCTCTGAATTCGTATGTTAAAGCTCGAACTCCCATGTAACTTTATTTGGAGATACCTTTAAGGAGGTAAAGTTAAGTTAAATTGAGTCGTAAGGGTGGGGCCCTAATCCAATAGGACTAGTGTCCTTATAAATAGAGAAAGAGACACTGGAAATGTGCAGGCACAGAGAAAAGGCCATGTGAGGACACAGGAAGAAGACAGTTATGTGTAAGCCCAGGAGAGAGGCCTCAAGAGAAAGCGATCTTCTGGTGCCGAGATCTTGGACTTTCAGCCTCTAAAACTGTGCAAAAATAAATTTCTGCTGCCTAAACCCCCCATCTGTGGTGTTTTGTTATGGCAGTCCTAGCAGACCAACATAGTACCCAATAAATATCTGTTTAAGGAAAAAGAAGAATCCTTAGTGGAACTAGGTAACCCAGAGAGCAGAAGATTTAGAGTGAGTATTAAAATCATCAGTGGCAGAAGCAGTGTGTTCTGTCTATCCCTGGGGGAAGACCTGAAGCCAATAATTGGAAGTTATAGAAAAGTAGACATTGGATCAACATAAGAAAGACTGTCAACAACGAGACTTTATTATAATTCCTCCAGGGAGAACATTATCGCAGACTTCTAGAGTTCAAGAGCAGCTCAGAGGGAATCCACTTGCAGGGAAAATGCTAGCAAGTAGAGACTGATTGGAGGGAAGCTCCAAGTACAAGTCTCTTTGGAAAGAAAAGCAAAGGCAAGATCTGCCTCAGCAGGATGGTTACTCCAACGTGTTTTAGAGCGAGCATCCTTCCTGACATTCAGGGAAGAAAAGTGAACATTATATACATCTTAACAGAATAGTGGGTAGTAAATCAATTTGCAAAGGAAATTATCAGAGCTAAGACTGGACTATGCAAAATCATGGCTTAAAATAATTATAAGGCAAGTTTTAAAAGAGGATGCCTCAAGTACTTGGCAGAATTTACCTTTTTGCTCTGTATCTGGTGTAGCTTTATTAGTAGTTAATGAAGAGAACTCATTATATTGCATTGAAGTTAGTAAATTTCTACCAACACATGCATGCCATTGGGATATTTCTCTGAGGGTACTTAGCTATTAATCCTAAAAACCAAGTCTTAACTGCTGTATTATCAAAAAAGCACTATCAGTTTATCTGGTGAAGGTAAACAGAACAAAGGGTACAATCCAAAGGGGAAATCAGTTCATCTGCTTAGGATTTGTTTCAACCAATGAGATTAAAATATCACACTAACCACTGATGATGAGTAAAGTAAAACAAAATAGCTACAAGAGCATGAGGCATAGCAAATCATTTCAAGTGAAACCGTGTCTTACCATGTCAATTGGATTAATTCCATTGTTGCTTAGTCCAAAAGTACAACTGACCAACCTTTCTGTTTTTTCTAATACTCTGTCAAATCCTCTAGGGCAGTATTATCTAACAAATATAACGCAAACCACATGTGTAATTTTAATTTTTTAGTAGCCACATTAAAAAGTAAAAAGAAACAGGTGAAATTACTTTTGATAATTTATTTAGCCAATATACATATTTTTAAATTGTCATTTAAACATGCAATCAGCATTGGAAAAAAAAACTTCTAGTGAGGTAGTTTACATTCTTGTTAACTGAGTCTTGAAAATGTGTATTTTACACTTCTCTCACATCTCATTTTGGGCTAACCTCATTTCAAGTGCTCTACAGCCCTATGGGGCTACTGCACCAGACAGTGCGGAGTAAGAGCAGTGGGTCCCAAACTCATTCTATGACACAACCGTTTTAGAAAAAAAAAATGAATATGTATACCTAACACAATATATGCATATTTATTTAGAAATTGTACACATGGATTATTTTGTTTTATATACATTCTAAATTTTTAAAAATACGTATCAAATGAGATACAGATAAAATACATCATTAAAATTTTCACTTATTCAAAAACTTTCTTACTAATAGAACTTTATTAGTAAATACAGTGTGATAAAATAAGCATCATTATATTTGAAAATCTTGATTTAACACCCGTAATATGTATAATTTAGCAATTCAAAGGTCTGTCACTAAGTTCGGCTTATTTTGATCCTTGGTTTTAATGGCTGTCAAAGCTGAAAAAGAAACCTCAAAGATAAATGTATCTAAATTAAAGAGTATATTATTGTCTGCACATGAAATCATAATATTCATTTTTCAACCCCACTCACTAATTGTGTGAAATAGTTTGCCATTGTTCAGCAAGTAAATTTCCACTTCCTTGATGTCGGTGGTTTTTCAGTTTCATTTTTATATTATCAACAAATGTATTCAAAGCCCACTGAGCTCTTTATTATGAAGACTTGCAAAGTGGAAAATTCTGTGTATCACATAGAACATAAAATGTCCCCCTCCAGAAGAGGATACCTTTGCCTGGGTAAAATCCTTTCCCTTGACTGTGGGCATGACTTGTGACTTACTTCCAATCCACAAAATATGGGATGTCACTCTCGTGATTGAGTTTGTTACCTAAGACTCTGTCTTAGTATCCTGGAGTGAGAGACTCTTCTCAAGACCTGGAGGAAGTGAGTGGTCCTGTTGAAAAGCCCACATTGCAAGGAACTGTGTGGGCGACCACTAGGAGCTGCAGGCAGCTTCTAGGATCTCCAGCCAACAGCCAGACAAACGCTGGGGCCCTTAGTCATACAGTCACAAGGAAATGAATTCTGCCAACAACCTGAGTGAATTAGAGGCATATTCTTTCCCAGTAAAGCCTCCAGATGAAGACAGCCCAGCTGAGACCTTCACTGCAGCTTTATGAGACCCTATGCAGTAGATACTAAACCATGCCCCTGCACCTGACCTAGGGAAACTATGAGATAATAAATTTATGTGCTGTCTTAAGATGTTAAAT
Source organism: Theropithecus gelada (assembly GCF_003255815.1). Classification (NCBI taxonomy): domain Eukaryota; kingdom Metazoa; phylum Chordata; class Mammalia; order Primates; family Cercopithecidae; genus Theropithecus; species Theropithecus gelada. The sequence goes on along the minus strand of NC_037673.1, from coordinate 140,167,739 downwards.
TTCTGGTAATCTGTTATACAGCAATAGAAAACTAATATATGCTTTCTAATATTTTGAAGTGTAGAAATACGAGTTTTTATACATGGCACATGATCATACTTAGCTGTAGAATCAACAAATAAGGGAAACATTTTAAAATATCTATTTTCAAAGGCTCTATCCAAAACAAGAATTTGTTTGATGAAACGGTCTCTTCTTCACACGTCATTAAAATATAAATTTTGCAATTAAGGGATAGATTCAATGTGTTTATATGCAAAAATATTTGTCAGGCAAACCTAAACTAATAGGACTTGTCATTAGGGAAAAGATCAGCAAATTTTGTACCTTTATATTTTTGTAAAAGAAAAATGTATATCTTTAAGTCCAGCTCTTTTAGTCAACCTCTGAGTGGTTGAAAAAATATCTCTTGCCGTCTCATTACAAAATGACATACAGATTCTACTATATTTTTTAGTCTTGATTTTTAAATTTTTTAAAATTTGATTTTTAAAATCAGTCACATCAATATAACCATTTGTGCTTTTCTGGTTTTGACATCTCATCTGCATTACCTTACCTGTAAAAAATGCAATGGATGAATTCCAAGTTTGGTGTTATCTGTATAACATTACCCAAGAAACTTAAAAAGAAAAAGTCTTAGAGGGGCCACTCTATCAGTGAACATACTTAAATATTTCCTCATAAGACATTGTTTTAATTGTAGAAGTTATTCACTCTCAGAAATATATCTTCTTTGGCTATCTGTAATTTAGTGACATATCAGAAAAATGTAATTCTTTATGTTTATTATTATGTTGTTAATACTTATTATTAGCAACATAATAAATCTAGCAATAGCACACGTTAAGACCTTCTAAAAACATCTGTACTTCCATCTGGCTGTAGAACAAAATTCCTATCCTGTATCATCTGCCCTAAAAGTTGTTTCTTCCAATCTTCATCAATATATTTGACATGCATTCATTCCGAAAGTATTTTGGTACAAAGAAATGTTTTCTAGTTTGTCATCATATTGCTTTGATCATATTATTTCAACCACATTTATCATATCAGGAAAGCAAGTTTTGTTCCAATGATATATGGCTTTTTGTCTTTGGCCATTACACCACATAATATTAGAATTGTCAGCATGTAATAGTAAAACTCCAAGTCACAGTGGCTTAAATTCAAGGGAGGTTTATTTCTCTCTTAGGTAAAAGAAGTCTGTAAGTAGACAACCCAGATTGGTAGGTAGCTCATGGTCTCCTGTCTTTGTTGCTGTACCATCTATAGCATACTTTCTCAAATTCCAATAGGATTTCTCAAAGTCCTGCTTACACTTCTAAATTCCAGCTAGGATAGGTGGCCTCTGACATGGCAATGATCCCTGCCCCTTGAAATTCACACCCTGGTGCTATTCCATCCCCTTGAATGTGGGCTGGACCTACTGACTTGCTTCTAATGAATATAATACAGCAAAAGTGATAGAATGCCACTTCCATGATTCAGTTACAGAAGCTTATGACTTCTGAGTGCCTTACTGGAACTCCCTCTCATTCTTCTTGCCTGCTTGCTTTCATGAAGCAGGCTGCCATATCAAGAGTTGCCCTATGGAGAGACTCATGTGGCAAAGAATTGAGGGTGGCCTCTGGATAGCAGCCAGTGAAGGCCAGAATCTCTCAGTTTAATAGCCCACATGGAACTGAATCCTGCCAACAACAATGTGAGTTAATTTGGTAATTGGATCCTTCCCTACTGAGCCTCAAGGTGACCATAGTATAGCCAACACCTTGATTACAGCCTTCTCAGAGACTGAGCTGGAGGACTCAGCTAAGCCATGCCCAGATTCCTGACCTACAGGAACTGCAAGATAATAAACGTTATTTTAAAGTACTAAATGTACTGGATAATTTGTTATGCAATGATAACTAATAGACCATCCAACAGGGCGGGAATAAAAGAGGAAGAAAATATGTCCTCCCTTCTAGGGGGCTCTATGGAAGTCTATGATTATTTATATGTGTAACTCATTAAGTAGAATTTAGTCTCAAGGACATATATAGCTGCAAGGGAGGCTAGGAAGTACTGTTTTTTGTTTTTTGTTTTTTGTTTTTTTATCTTGACAGCAATATTTCCTGCTAAATATTGGAGTTCTATTACTGAAAGAAAGAAAGGGAAAATGGATATTGGTATAGACAATCACCAGTCTCTGCCAAAGTGTTAACTAAGAAACCTCAGAAAAGGCTTCTAAACATCATTAAACTTAGGAAGATTTCATCAATTCTTGAACTGAGAATGATATGGCTATAAACATTGCTTTAAAATTATATAGTTTGTCTTCATGTTCTGGATGTATAATTTTAGAGGTCCTGCTTATCATAACCTCACACTATCTCAAGTTAATCTTGTAATGCATAATTCAAATAAGTTCATCAGGGCTAGGATAATAATTAATAATGTTTATAAGTTCATATTTCAAATTATCTTAATTATTTTGAAAGGTGAAGGGACACATTTATATTAGAACTGACCAGGTAATTGCATTAGTCTTCTCAGGCTACCATAAGGAAATACCATTGGCAGCATGGCTTAAACAACAGAAATTTATTTCTCACGGTGATGGGGGCTGGAAGTCTGAGATCAAGGTGCCAGCATGGTCAGGTTCTGGGGAGGACTGTCTTCCCGGCCTGCAGACAGCTGCCTTCTCCCTGCATCCTCACATGGCAGAAACAGAGGGAGACAGAGACCTCTCATTTCCTCTCTTATAAGGCTACATTCTTATTGGACTATGGACCTACCCTTATGACCTCGTTTAACTATCATTAATTACCTTCTAAAGACCCCGTCTCTTGATGGAGCCACATTGTGGGTTGGGGTTCAACATCTGAATTTGGTGAGGTGGGGGTGCAAATTTGGATCACAGCAGTGATCATACTTTCATACTTTTACATTTATAATGTTGATAAAGAGCTTGTACCAGGAGTAAGGGAGGTGACAGGTGGCCATATTCTTGTTTGCTTGTGTTTGCACTGAATATGGTCTCCAATTAATATTTCTTAAAGGAATCTATTAAAGCCATTCATCTTTCCTGAAGATGGAAAATAAATGACCGTGCAGCTGCTAAATCCACACCAGTCCCTGCTTGCCCCATGGTGTGAAGCATCTTCCACTCTTCTTCCATGATACCTTGAGGCCCATGTATGACATGAAGCAATGTTAATCTGTTTAACAAATATTAGCAAAGCTTAATGTATTTTTATTTATAGACACATAGATAAATATTCTAGTATTTTCTTTGTGCACCTCAAAATATTAAGTAGGAGCACTCCACTTTGTAGAACGCTATCATGAGTGGGGTTTGGCTTCTACCAGGGAGTCTACAAATTCTCAGGAAGTACACAAGACCCCTGAAATTTTATGCAGAGGTTTTGCATATGTGCCTAAGATAGTAATTAATAATGCCTGCCTCATGGGATTATTTTAAGTTTTAAAGGAGAAAATCTGTTTTAAAATGCTTAGCTGAGCTTCTAACACAAAGTAAGCTTTTCACAAATGCTAGCCTGAAATGAATAAACATATTGTTCATTATCATTGTCAGCCAATACTAAGCAAGATGGTTTGGCAGCTTGACATTTTACTAAAATGAAAGTTAGGGAACGGTCAGGCCTGTTTCTTCAATGATCATAGTGTCCTAGGTGTGAGAAAATACAGATGTTTCAATTCCTATAAATAACACTATATGGGTTAGGTTCCTGAAAAGCTTCTTCATTCATTTAAAAATATTATTAAGCAGTTATTTTGTTCATGGGCCTCAAGGTATCATGGAAGAAGAGTGGAAGATGCTTCACACCATGGGGCAAGCAGGGGCTGATGTGGATTTAGCAGCTGCACTGTCATTTTGTTCCTATTTTGTTCCTTTGCTAGATGCTGATCATACAATGATGAAGAGAAAATATATGGTCTTTGTTGTCAGGGTATTTTTTTTTTCATCTTATTCTCATCAGGGTAACAAATATGGGGCTGAACTAAAGAAAGACTAATATATGTTTTAATATGAAATACAATGATGAAGAGAAAATATATGGTCTTTGTTGTCAGGGTGTTTTTGGTTTTTTTTTTGGTTTTTTTTTTTTTTTTTTCTTCTTATTCTCATCAGGTTAACAAATATGGGGCTGAACTAAAGAAAGACTAATATATGTTTTAGGGAGAGTAGCCTTGAAAGGCTTTTTTGAAGAGGCAGCATTTAAACTGAGACCTAAAAGAGGGGACATGATTAAGTGATGCAAAAGTTCAAGGAATAGCATGAACAAAACCGTATGATTAGAAAGAGGTTGGTATGTTTGCAATTCTTATATTAGCATGGCTGTGGCATGGTAGGTGATGATGAGAGTTTGGTAAGATGAGGTTGGAAGAAGAAAGCCAGGAAAAGATTATTCAGGGCCTTCATTGTTTATTTTAGGTATAGTTGGAAGCCACTGATTGGCTTTTTGAAGAAGATCCCTTTTGATGCTAAACATAGAAAATGGCTGAGAGAGGCTAATGAACAGATGAAGTCATCCAAGTGTGAGATAACAGCAGCTTAGGCTAGGGCAGGACCAATTGAGATGGCAATGGTGGACAGATGGGCATTATTCTTAGAGACAACATTGACAAGACTTGCTGATAGAAAAGTTTGATACGGGAAGTGAAGCAAAGCAAGAATCAAAGATGACCATCAGAATTCTTGCTTAAATAACAATGTGGATGGTGGTACAATTTGCTGATATGAGTGAGGGTAGGAATAGATTTGGAATAGAAAACCAAGAGCTTCCTTTTTCTTATATTAAGTTTGAGATGCCTGGAAGACTTACAAGTGGAGAAGAATGGTAAAGTCAAAGTGAATATGAGAGTGAGCTTAAAATAAAACAGATTTGGACTGGAGATATACGTTTGAGGGTCATTAGCATAAAGATGGTATCTAAATCTATGGGAATTGATAAAGCATTCTCCTTCAGAGCCGAGAGAGAGAAGGAGATAGAGAAGGAAACCAGGACTGAGACTTGAGAACCACAAGGTTTTATCAAAAATGAAGGAGCCAGCAGGATTCTAAGAAAGAGTAGCTTGCAAAGTAGAAGGCAAACCAGGAAATGATAACATCATGAAAATGAAGAGAGGAGGGTATGTCCAAAAGGAGAAAATGTTAGGATGAATGCTCCTGAGACGTCAACTAAAATGAGGGCATTGCTTTAGCTAAAGGGAAGTCACCAGAGACCTTGAGAAGCGCAGTTTCGGAGGAGTAAAAGGGAAGAGGCCACGTTAATAAATGAGTGAAAGGAAGATTCAAAAGGAGTGGCAGCATGTGTAAACAACTCTTTGAGAAGTTTAATATAACAGAGAACAGAGAATTAAAGCCTTATCTAGAATGTGTTAGAATGTGTAGGGTCAAGGGAAGGGTTTTGTTATTTGTTGATTTTATGATGGGAGACATTGGAATGTGTTTGTTTGCTGAGGGAAATAAACCAGGACAAAGGAAAGAGGGAGACTCATGGAAGGGAGAGAGATGGACTCTGGAGCCCAAGGAGAAGGGTTTGCTTTGAGAAGAATACAGCCTCAATCCCCACTGTGATCCGGGAAGTAGGAGAGCCTTCCAGATTGCAAGTGTAGGTCAGTTTGGTCCTTCAGTTATAGAAAGAGGAGGAAGGTTTCCCTCAGTGTAGTGTGAGGGGAGCTCAACAGCACTGGAAGAAAGAATGTGTGAGGTGTGAGATGGGAGAAGGCACAAAATAATGTTCTCAGCCAATGGGAAATCAACTCAAGAAACAGTAAGGATTGCTGGGGGGCACCAAGTGCGTAATGAAGGTATAATGTGAATTAAAGGGAAAACAATCTCAGTTTGTGAATTTATCTGGCAACATTCATTTGCTTGGCTCTAAGCCTGGTGAAGGCAGATGATGCTCGCCTGGGCTGATGTTTTTCCAGGAGAGGTTAGAGAAGGTAATGATGGACACTGGAGCTAAGAGAATTTGCAAGAGGGTTATTATGATGATGGATGGTGGAATCAAGACTAAGGATGGTAAATGAAGCCAGGAAAGGCTGTTGGTTGCAGGGGCAGAGTCAGAGGAAAATATGTCCTGTAGTGATTCTGAAATATGAAGAGACTTATCTTAATCAGATGAAAAGCCAAAAGATTAGACAATGAAATGGCAGGTTTGCCTGTTTAGTGCCATACCCCTGGTTTAAAAAAATTTTTTCCCTCTGCTGTGATTGGTTTGAATGTTTGTTTATCATCTCATGTAATTACATTGCGCTTGTTTAATAATTTGGCATTGATTTCCCCAGTAGCTTCAAGGTGAAGCCTTCACTCCTGTTATATGAACAATACCTCTGATTTAAGACTCCTTTCTTTGCTTACAGAGAGCCTGTTAGTCAAGATCATCTCAAAGTCAGTCATTTTCACCTTTTCTACTTAATGTTTAATGTGCAGAACTTACAGGCTAGGTGGAGGAAAGCAGACCAGCCATGTTTCTCTTATTCAGCCTTATCCAGGATAGCTTACCTTGTTAACCTGTTTACAGTCTCTGTCAGTAAATAAATTGCTTGAGGCATTTCAGGGAAAACACACACCTGTGACTGGCACAAAATTAAACCCTCCAATGCCATATGGCTTGCTCCTTAGCATCGATCATGACTAACCACGCATATGCTTTGAAGGTCAACGAAGTTAGACTCTAGTTGTTCTGCAGGAGGCAGTGGAAAGTAAGAATGATGTGGTAATTATTTCTCAAAACTTCTGTTTTCACAGTCTTCCAGATCTGAACTTGGACCTCATTCAAAAAAATGGGAATCCCAAAATTTCATGAAACGTATAGATGTCATTTTGAGTCTGATACTACCCAGTCTCTTTAGGTTGAAGCCCCACTCTTGCACCAGGCTGTCAGTATCACATAAAGGTCATGCTCGGGTATCCACATTGACCATGGTCTTCACCCTGACCTGCCCCAGCTTGTGCTCTGCTCCCTGTATGTCCTCACTTTTCTCTCCTCTGTTTTTTTTTTTTTTTTTTTTTGGAGAGGTGACGGAGTCTCGCTCTGTCACCCAGACTGGAGTGCAGTGACGCAATCTCGGCTCACTGCAAGTTCTACCTCCTGGGTTCACGCCATTCTCCTGCCTCAGCCTCCCGAGTAGCTGGGACTACAGGCACCTGCCACCACCCCCGGCTAATTTTTTGTATTTTTAGTAAAGACAGGGTTTCACCGTGTTAGCCAGGGTGGTCTCGATCTCCTAACTTCGTGATCCGCCCGCCTCGGCCTCCGAAAGTGCTGGGATTACAGGTGTGAGCCACTGTGCCTGGCCTTCTCTCCTCTGTTTTGCATGATGTCTGACACTACTTACCGGGCTTCATCTTCTCTGCTTTTTCCTTCGGCCTCAGTCAGACCCTCCCTCTGGCCATATCATGCTTCGGACATCCTGAGTAATAAGCATATCATCTCTGGTTTGGGGTGACCCATGGTACCTTAGATGTTGGCTTAGGGCTTCAGCAATATCACAATCCCTGGGTTTGCCTTGACCATAGATGTACTTTGTCAATACTTTTAGCCAATATCTGAATGACAGGGAGCAAGTCTTGCATGACTTCCGGGAGCTAATCCTCTAGACATGGGCCCATCTGTCCTGAAGATGCTCCTAGAACAATACCTGCCACACGGAAGCCACTCAACCAAGATTTTAGTGCATAATAATAATAGTTAATAGATAGAGGCAGTTCTCTGTGTGATAGTTATACCTGTGACTAGCACTATTGTGTGATTTATAGAAATTATCCTTCAAAACAGTCCCAAGAGGGAGGTACGATTATGCTTTCAGTTATTATGTTAATAAAGAATAGGGGGAAGTTTTGACTTAACCTTCTCCTGCATCCCACTTCTGATCAGTGAGGAGACTGAATTTCTAGATGGCTCTGAGTCTCAGGATCATAATTATAGCATTTACTACAGTGCTTCCATTCCCAGTCCTGAAAAATGGAGCAGGCTGTAGACTCTGAAGTCAGACCAGTATCTGGGAACCTAACATTGATAGCTAATTGCATTGAGCACTTTCTACACACCAAACCCTGTGTAGGCACTTTATATGCACCATCGCATTGACTTCTCACTGCCTTCTCCAGGGATTGTTGTTCCAATTTTTAAATGAGTCAAGTGAGGCTCCAAGAGATAAGTGACATGTCCAAAATTACCCAGCTAGTAAGTGGTGGAGCAGGACTCTCCTGGGTCAGTCTGGTTCAGATGCTGTTGTTCTTAACAGTTTACTGAAGGTATGAAATTTATATTACAAAGTCATGTATCAAGACTACTTTATCCTGAACTTGTGCAAAAGCTCAGTTGCCCAAATGTCTACCTAAGATACTGCTTTATTACATCTTCCAGTTGAGTCAAAGTTCAATAATTGATTTAGAAATCATTTCACCAGTTAACAGCTCTCTTTTGGCTCCCAAATGTCAATTCTGAGAAAAGGGAGGAACGGAGTTTTTCACACACAAGGTAATCCTTCTCTAGAGTGAAAACAGGGCCATTCTTCAGCCCTCCTCATTGATTCGCATGAACTTTCCTTCCCCTCTGAAATTGAATTGTGTTTGGGAACTGAGATGACTGAGCAAACTCTGAGCCTTTGTTAGGTAAAGAAAAGAAAAGCAGTCAATTGAGGTCTTAAGCCTTGGGTATAAAGGCTTCCTCTGGAGTGCGTGGGCTGCCTGACTTCCCATCTCAATAGGTTGGGCTCTGCCTGAACTTCATGGCCACCAGAAACTTCTCTTGCCCAGCTATGCAATTCCAGTCCTCAAATCCCTTGACAGGCCAGCAGATCAGTCCCCACTTCTCTGCCTCCAACCACATTGTTGCTTTTTTTATCTATCCTGCCTGCTTACTGAAATTTGCCTGCTAATTTGTTTTACCTCATCCATGAACCCACCTTCCCTATAAGCCCTTACCACATTTGTGTAATGACTAAAGACACAAGTTTGAGGTTCACAAGATCGGAATTTAGATCTCAGAGACTGTATTTACTTGGGTTGTTGAGTAAATTCCTTAACTTCTCTGAGCATCTGTAACATTGCGAATAATTGGACTACCTAAGAGGTTGTTACAAGACTTAAATGCAATCAGGCATGTAAAGCACTTAGCATAGGGTCTGGTGTGTAGCAAGTAATTATTACATGATATTTACCTTTTCTACTTTCCACCAAGAGGCTTATCGTCTAAGTTGTCCTCTAAAGGAATATTCATTTGGGTGTTTGCTGGTGAGATGACAATAGTTTCTGAAGACAGTCTATAGTAGCTTGTCTCCAAGAGAATCATCATCAATTTTCTTTCCCATTTCACTTGCCATTCCACTGTCTAGAGGTGAAGTGCATCCCTTTCCCCTACTTTGAAACTGAGCTGGCCTTAGTGACTTATTTGACCAACAAATTTCAACATAAGTGATATCTTTGCACTGACAAAAAGAGTCCTAGAAAGCCTCACAGCTTCCTCCTGGGCTTCTTGGAACACCTGTTTCTGGAACAATCGCCCTAGGAGGAGTTGGCCACCATGCAGGAAGTCCATCTATCCTAAAACCACTGTGCCACATGGAAATCCCTGGAGGATAAGGCATCAGTACAGTGAAACATGAAGGGAGGCAGAGATGCCAGTCAAATGAGCAAAGACACCATAGGTGGAAGTGGCTGCTCCAGCCCCAGGTGCCTTGACTGATGCTCTGGGGAACAAAAGCAAGCCACCAGCCAAACTCTTCCCAAATCCCTGACCCACAAAACCATCAGTAAATTAAAATGGTTGCTTTAAGCCACTGTGTTTGTGGATAGCTTATCATACAGCAATGGACAACAGAGCACAGCCTTCGTCCTCTGAGGTCCACATGAGGGAGGACTGACAAGGCAGAGCTGAAATGACATCTTCCTTGATGTGAAATGTGGGCAATAAAACAGGATTAAGTGGCCCCTGAGAATGTCCAAGTCTAGCTTTTCTCCTATTCTTTAAGCGTGGCCTTGGAGTTATCTCTCTTTCTGGTATATAAGGAGATTTTAATATACTTAGTGGTAAAATGTAAAATGGAGTTCTAAACTATTGGCTTAAAACTTGCTTTTGCCACTTGTCAGTTAAGGTGACCTTGGAGAAACTACCAACATTTCTGAGTTTCTGTTCCCTCATTTGTAAAATAGGCTAATAATACCCACCTCCTTGGGTTTTGTAAAACGTAAATTAGATAATGAACATAAGGCACTCAATAGAAGGCCTGGAACAGAGAAAACACTCAATAAATAGTAACTATATGACTATTAATATTCTTGCCTTCACCCTGATAATTTACCTAATTGCCATGGCTCCACAACAGACTGCCTTTAACTTAATACCAAATCTTTGGAAAAGCTATCTTAATTTCTGCCAATTAATTTTTAATCAGAGCATCCAGGCAATATTTTCTTACATAGACGATATTTGTTTTTGTAGGCAATAATATTTTCAGAACAAGGGGAGCTGTGTTATTTGGACATAATTCAATTCTTGATGGGTTGAAATTAGGATGTTCACTTTATCTGGGGCCAGGCTGCCATTGTATAGGAAATATTGAAGTAAGAAATGTCTACTTGTTAGTCACACTTCATGCCAAATTTGAACTGCTTGGATTTTCATTCAGATAGTAGATTTTGGTGATTAGTCCATCAAGGTGTTAGCCAGTGATCACAGGAGTACAAGAGGCCCATGATCTACATGAAGGTCTTTGCACGTGTATTGGCTTGCTACACCTCAGTGAGCCTGGTCTTCTTGTTCCCTGGCATCATAGGGCAATTACACCTACATGTTGGCTGGTAGGCTCTACAAGATAAGGAAGGAACATAGCTGCTGGGGGTTGAGGATAGTTTCTTAGGATATGGATAACATAGGTCCCAAAGATAGTATCCATTCATTATTCACTCATTCTTCAAATATTTATTGAGGATAGATTCTGTGCCAGGCACCATGCTAGGTTCTGAGGAAACAGTAGTGACAAGCTAGACTTTATACAAATAACCATAAATAGTTTTTAAGTACATAAGACAGATATTTCAGATAATCACTCAAATAATCTTTAAATAAGTACTGTGAAGGGAAAGATACAGGGTACTGATAATTCACCAGGGAACTAAGCCTGAGGGTCAAGGAATGCATTTCCAGGGAAAGGACATGTAAACTATGGCTGAAAGGCTACATCAGAATTAGCTGGCGGAAATTGCTAAGAGGAGTAAAGAGATCAGAAGCAACAGCATGCGCCCCTTCGCTGGGTCTAGGACAAATGAAAATGGCGGGACCAGGTCTAAAGCCATACTACCTCCTTTTTATTTCCTCACTTGCCTCCATCATATACCGTAAGGGGACTTACACTTATCTGTGTTGACACACATCCTAGTACCCAAGCTCTTAACCCATCCCAAAGAAAAACAGCTACCCAGAGGCATACCGCTGGTGACATGGTATATCTTTGAGATGGTAAACCCTGGGAAAAGGCTTATAACAGGCTCTGAAAGTGTGTTCTAGGTCCCCCAAAGAGTGGCCTAGAAATGGGTACATGACGTGTGCTCCAACCAGGCATCTTCTTGCTCTGTAGCCTCTGCCCCATTGAGACCTTAAAACTAGAAAGGGTCAGAGTAGGTCCTTCTAATCAGGGCCCTGATTGCCAGGCCTCAGGACAATACTGGCACCAGCACCAGCCAGGAGCTCTTACCTGCATACTTTATGACTTAAAGTGCGGAGATGCAACAGTAAGCCCTCCTGGAACCATATTTAAAATTGCATGTGAACCTACCTATATGTGCATTTTTCTAGGAGATTGTTCTGTTTCCTTCAGTCTCATAAAGAAATATATAATTCCCTATATTTTAAAAATTGCCAGAGCAATTAGAGGGTTTTACTAGAGGACCCTGAAATCTCCTTGAGCATAGAGCTTCCATGATCCCCAGACACACACCTCCTCATGAAACTGGCTCTCTAATCTGGGCCTGTCATTAAGGAACTCAAGGGAAAGAGATGGATAAGGAAATATTTGAACATTAATTGAACTTCAAATTGCAAGTTCTTCATGCTCACATATGATTTCTAAATATATCAGAAAAGCCATATATCAGCCTAGTGGTGAATCTATCTAGCCTTCTTCCAAAGCATTAACTTTCTCAGCAGCTAAGAAAGGCTGTCGCCGATATTTTAATACTTCTTCCAGTCTAGAAAGAAACCATTTTAAGAAACAGAAAGGGTGTGTATGTCAGGAGGAAAGAGAGATGGGGACACAGTAAAACATAGTGGTGGGATCTATGATCAAGGCACCTAATTTCACTTAAGAAAAAGAATCATTTGCTTTTCTGACAGAGTAAGTCTTAAAATATCTCTTTGAGTTCCTTTTGCCAATGGAAAACAGTGTTTGACTCCATATCTTCATTCTTTTACTGAGAGCAACTGCTTTGAAGTTGTTCTCAGTTTTGTCTAAAAGTGAAGTTAAGTTATTTCATAAAGTTAAGAGATTATGAATTTGTTCCAAAGAGCTGAAGTGGTTTTGGAGCTTTAGAGTTGGACTATACTACTAGGTGCTAATATATTGCAGTTATGTCTAAGGATAGAGGAGGAGAGGTTCTCTTCTCCTAGATTTATATGTTACAAGAAAGAATGATGTCATTACGACTGACAGTGGCTTTTCTGGAAAGGATACACCCAAAGAATATCATTATTGTAACCACTTTATATCCTGTCCACCACTGCTATTTATGAAGTAGGCTCTCAGGATAGAGTTAATATTTATTGAGTGTTTATTATGTGCCAACCCTCTCCTAAGCCCTTTACACATGTTAACTCTCCATTTAGCCGATGAGAAAAGCAAAGCTCAAAGAAGTGCTGTAACCTAGATAGCAAGGGGCAGAGTGCATATTTAAATCCGGGTCTAATTGACTCCAAAGGCATTGCTCTTAACCTCCATTTGGATACAGGGAAGGAAGAGGCCCTCTTTTTAAAAGGCAGACTCATGCAAAAAGCCCTGAGCAAACATCAATTCGTACAGTGCTATAGTGTACATGAGCACTCAACAGACAGGAAATGGGATGATTAATGCCAGATGGGGCTCATAAGAGTGAGCTTCATGTGCAGCCCTGCAAGGGGCGGCGGAGTCAGCTCCACAGACAGCAGAGTTTCTGCCTGAATGCATGACTTTGCTCCTTACTGCTCTGCCCTGCACCAAGTCTCCTTTGAGAAACATTTGCCCAGAGCAGCTTTCAAGAAGTGTCTTTTTTTCTGTTCAAACATAACCAGGAAGCGATGGCTCCTTGTCTTCTCATGAACAAACTATGACCTCCAGATGGACCTATCTGATAAATGACTATTCTTAAGAAAGATGAGCTGGAAAATATCAGGTTGTAAGAATCCAATTATGAAAACAGTGAACAACCTTTCACTTCATCAGTCGAAAGGGAAAGGCAGCTTTGGGATAGTAGCTAAAGATTACAATAATAATGATGAATGACATTTTTTGAACTCTTACCTTGATACTATACCCCTTTAGACACGTTATGGGCCTTCACTCAGGGAATCTGTAAACAATCCCAGGAGATGGCTACTGCTATCCCCATTTTACAGGTAAGGAAACTGAAGCTTAAGGAGGTAGGTGGCTGCTGGACCAAGGTTATATACTCATAAGTAGTAGAGCTGAGATAGGAAGCCAAATCATTTTAATGTTTAGAGGAACAGGCTTGAACCCAAGTTGTATTAGAATGCCTATTTTCTGACTATCATGAAACCAATTAGTTATCTTTCCAGATAACATCACAAAGTAGAGTAGTCACTTTGGAAATGGAGGCAGGTGGCTGCAAGGGAGTTCTTATCACTAAATTCCACCGTTTCATTTTCGAGTATTGTCCAAATATTCAGAGAAAATCCGTCCATAAAACCTACCTTGTTATTCTTGGAGGATGATACTTAAAGAAATTATTTAATGAGATTGAGAAAATTATAGGTATTAAAGTGGTTCTCTGCTGTTACATGTTTATAATGGTAAGGACTGTTGGAGATGCTAAAGCAACAGTCTTTGACAGCAGCCTCCTATAATCATCCCTTAAAGAAGAAAGAACACTAAAGGTGACGATCTCCCTAATCCCCCTCACCCCAGAGTCCATTATGTCTTCCCATTGTCAGCCCTCTGGTTTATTTGCAAGAGATATTTATAAAAACATTGTTGCTCAAACTGGGTTAGCCTAATGTCTTGGAATTTTCAAAATATCAACCAGTCACTGAAGGGGGTATGTCTGTGGGCGAGACACATTGGGAACACATGCACAAAAATCTAATGCTTTACATGCATGCATTTTCCACTTAGAATAATTAAATCCTCATGATAGCCTTTTTAGGTAGTTATTATGAGTGACCCCTCTTTCACAGGAGGAAACTAAGCCTCTGAGAAGCTAAATCATGAGTTTAGGGTAACAGCCTAGTAAGGGCCAGAGCTGAGAATAGAAACCCAGTCTATGTCTGCAGTGTCTGCACTTCTACCAAATACATTCTGTGCCTTGCTACACGTGCTTCACATAACTGAATGTATTCAGGTACGAAAGTCAATAAGGAAAATGACTCTGAGAGGTCACCTGGTGATTAAGCCCTAACCCTGAATGGGTCTGACTCTAAAGCCTTTCTCATCCTGAATGGTCCCTATCCTGGACATCAGCGAGTATCTTGGAGCTGTGTGCAATGGAAGATTGTGCCCTTTGCTGTACCCAAACAATCCAGGGCCTGATTTTTCCAAAAATGTGGAGGGCACCTCAGCCAAAGAGTGGTTGAACAGGAAGAGTGTTTTCCTTAAGCCTGAAAGTTCAAGTTTTCATTTGACTTCACATCTGAGGATAAATGCATTCATTCATTTCTACTGAATGTCTAGTAAGTACCAATCTGGGTCATAATGGTTTCATCTCAGTTTTCTGCATGGCAAAAATATCAATCATGTTCAACATTCCAAATCAACAAACAATCCAAAACAAACATATTTACTTGATTTTTTGCAACACAGAATCAAAAACCATTTGGAAAACTCCAGGGTTGACAGTATACCATCAATCTCAACCTCTCTGAGGCAGAACTCATAACATTTTATTAGATGCTCCCAGACAGGAACCAGGCCTGATTTCCATCATTTGCAGGATCTGACATCGTGTTTACAACCAAGCACTATTTATTATCATCACTCTTTTGTGTTTCTATTGACATCAATGTAATTAGGATCATTCTTAAGGACCAGCCTCCAACATCATCCAGAGCTGACACCGAGGAGGCTTGACAAACTTTGCTATTATAAAGATACTCTTCACTAGAGCTCAGGGAAAACAATTTCTGAGACTTAATGAAAGGACCAACTTTCTTAGTTTTCAGAATAAGAGTGTGCTGTAGGAGGCACTGTGAAAGGGTCAGGACAAAGGTTGAACTGAATGCTCTCTAAAATTTCTTCTAACTCCTAGAACCTCTGCCTCTTTCCTGTTTCACTTAAAATTTAGCCCATAGGCCGGGCGCGGTGGCTCACACCTGTAATCCCAGCACTTTGGGAGGCCAAGGTGGGTGGATCACTGGTTCAGGAGTTTGAGACCAGCCTGGTCAACACAGTGAAACCCTGTCTCTACTAAAAATACAAAAAATTAGCTGGGCATAGTGGTGGGCACCTGTATTCCCAGCTACTTGGGAGGCTGAGGCAGGAGAATTGCTTGAACCTGGGAGACAGAGGTTGCAGTGAGCTGAGATCTTGCCATTGCACTCCAGCCTGGGTGACAGAGAAAGACTCTGTCTCAAAAAAAAAAAATTATCCCGTATTCACTTTTCCCCACCCTCACTATACTTTGTTGAAATGTCCCATGAATTAACCACATTTGAAATACCTACTTTGGAAACTATATTTTAAAATGCCAATTGTTTATAGCAAATACTACACTATTATACAATTGGAATTAATGGGGCATAACAAGTTTGTCTATCATGGTATGAGCCCATCAGTACATTCAGTTCCTAAAAGAATACATTATTCAAAAACTTAATTCCCATGAGTCCGGTAAAAGCTTGTACATTGCCCTAAGTAGATACCAAATATTTTCTCATTAGTATTACCTAACTATCCTCTCTTAAGTGAAATAGTCATCTTTTTTTGTCTAGCTATTGTAAGTTTCCATTTGTAATGTAAGTTGAGTATTGGAGACTAGAGAAAAATATTTAAAAGCAAAGTAAAAGGAAATACTACCAATTAAGATAATTAGGGCTCATGGATGAAGCATTTGCTTATAAGGCCCAGCTTCACTATGTGTACCTACTCTACCTATTGTACTATTTTGTAATGAGTGCCTAGAGAGCAGGCATTCTATTTCACTGGTCCTAGCCAGGATTTGCTATATTAACAATTCTACATTGCACGTTCATTGGCAATTAACCAGATTCTTACAATCTCACCTATTCTCTAGAAAGAAAGAAAGCACCAAGCACAACACTAGGCACAGAGTAAACATTCAAGAAATACTGTCAATTACTTGCTTAATTGACTCGAAACTGCCTTCTGTCTTTCTGGCAGTGAGGGTGTCCATTAACACAATGGGCCAGAGAATAACTAAACCGTGTGAACAGTTGAAATTCCCTTTCTACAGACTTTCGTGAGAACTTAGCTCTCTGCTACAGATGTGCTTAGGAAAAACACCATCTGGCTTAATCAATTAAATTGTAACTCCACAAGTAATGCTGGGCACACAGTAGGTGTTGCTTTGTGGGCTGCTGAATAATTGAGTGACCATAGAATAATTGAGGAATTTTATTGCAAGATGTAGAGTTTTTTTTTTTTTTTGGGCCAGGCTTCAAAGCTATCCCATCACAAATCACCACCTGCTTCAGTGGCTGGCATATTGTGCTCAATAAGTAATTGTTGAATGAAATACTTCATGAATGAACCAACCAACCCATCAGCCAGTTTTCTTACTTACCAACCAATCATTGTGTTCTGCACAGTTTCTTATTTACAATGGTGTCTTCATCCCATATGCGGTAGCTCTTCATTGGCTACTACAGAAGTTAACTTATTTTTCAGCATCATGACCGTGTCCTGACTAATGTAAATTTCCTGACACCAAAACAGTATTACATGTCAACTCTAACCAATGGCTAGTTGCCCTTACCGTATCTACAAATGAAGGGGGAAAAAAGAGCCATGGCCAATGCATTTTGCAAACTAAACATTATCCAGCTGAAAGTATGACAGAGTTGGAGGGAGTTTCAATTTATCATTTCCAGGACAGTACTAGCTAGTATGTGAAGTTGGGCTTTTCTCTGGGGTGATTTGAAGAAGATAAATGTCTGCAAAACTGGTGGAATGACTCTGTAGACTTGTAAATATTAATAGAGTGCAGCTGAGATTGCTGTGCTTGTCTGAAAAAAACTTAAAAAAAATACCCTCCTATTTCTTCTCAAATTCCGTGAAGTATAAAATTCGTGATAATGGTGAACCCTCCTGGATACGTTGATCCTGGAGCTCATGAGACAGACCTAATGGTTTGATTTGGCTCATGGGAATGATGTAGATCCACCAGCTTGCCATGTTTACTGTGAGGTTACAAGGATCAGAGGCCTATTCCACTGGGAAGATTTTATCACTGTAAACAGAATTAGATACATCTTAGAGGCGGATATTCAGAAGAAGCAGTTTGTCTTATTAGTTTTTACAGGAAATTGATTTCAAAGACCATGGATGCCCACGTGTAATGAATTGGCTTTGCTGGAAAACTATTTTTATTTTCAACAGCCAACACAGCTTTTTAATTGTTTTGCTGTTAATTAGCTAAGGATGCAGTTTAACTGAGATCAAAGTATTCAAAACGAAGGCAGATTTTAAAGAGGATAATGTCTAATTCGCTTCCTCTAGTACATAACTCCATTTCTTCCTAGCCAATGAGGATAACATAAGGCAGAAATCAGATGTGCTCATTTGTGCTTAATTCAATCAGAAGGAGGGGAATAAAAACACTCTTTGGGTTACTCAATGACAATTACAGAGGCTGGGAATGTAAACATGCAAGCAATGACACAGATATGGGAAAGTTTCTTTGACATAAAATGAGAAAAGATTTTTGAACAATGGAACCTCCTTGAGCTACCTGAAGTCGGATTTGAAAATAATTCTCTCTAAATCGTAAAGATTTCACTGCATACTTTTTTCCTTCTTTTCAGTAAAGAGTTGAGAACAATGATAAAAGTCAGTCATTAATTACATTAAGGAATATGATTGGTAGATGTGTGTGTATTAGTTAATCACTCTGCATTTTATATTGGAGTGGGGAAAAAAACTCAGCAACCACATCCTAGAGTTGGAAGAGCTCTGAAGGCTACCTACACCCATTTCTCCTTGAACCCCCCAACAGGTTTCCAGAATTAGCCTTTCCTCTTTCGTATTCTCGTACACTTGGATGTCCCAAGCAATTATTGAAGCTGAGAAAATTAGCACAGATCTACTTTGTCAGAACTAGACAGGTTTGTTTGTTGGTTTGTTTGTTTCATTTTAAAGGAGAAAGAGAGTTTTGCTTCTACATCAAATACATACCTGTATGGACTAAGGTCTTCACAGTGCATTACATTTGGACACATGGAGTAAATTAGTTACAGTGCTCATTCAAAAGATTTACTCTTGAGGGCAGGATTGTATCTGCCCTATTCTTGGACATGTCTCCAGCTCATAGCAAAATGTGTGGCATGTAATAGTCTATAAATCCTATCAAATGGATTCATATTTTATGAATAAATGAAAGAATGAATGAAGTAATTTGGGGTTTCAAGTAAAAAATGCAAATCTCTTTATTTTGTTAATGATTAAAAATAGTAGTTAAGGCTAACGTTTGCTGAACATGCACCGTGCTCCAGGCTCTGCAACATGCTAAGAGTTTTATCTATATCATCTCCTGGGTGGGCATGTTAAATGCTTGGCATAATTTGACCTGAAACTCCCTGGCAGCGAGACTACACATCCCATAGGACAGAAAGAATAGACAATAGGAAGAAAAAGGCACCTAAGTAAGAGACTTTGAGGGTGAGTGAGGAGTTGCAGCTGAAACCAAACAGAACTCCCAGGTGCCAGTCTCTCACCCCTCCTAAGTATGCACCCAGCCATCTACATTGCTCTGCACTCCCTAGTGGTTTGACAGAACCAGGGAAGCAGAACTGCTGCTTCAGATATACTTTATTCAGTCAGTCAGTCAGTCAGTCACTAAGATTTATTTTCTAATTCGTTGAACAACAACAAAAAATTTATTCAGTGTTTACCTTATGCCAGACATGATGCTAGGGATTCGATAGTAAACCAGAAAACCTTCTGTCCATCCCTGTGCCTGTCCTCACAGAGCTTTAGTCTGTAGGAGAGATTTTCAAATTAAATAAAGTTTGTGTATTGTTTATAAACAGTGATGCTACCATAATAATCAAGATAGTATGGTATTGGTGAATGGGGCGGGCACAGAGATCAATGGAACAGAACAGACAGTACAGAAATAGACCCACATAAATCAACTGATTTTTTAAAATAGTTTTTTTCTTATTTTGCAATGGTTTCAGATTTATAGAAAAGTTGCAAAAATAATACAGTTTCCATATACCCCTCATCCAGTTTCCCCTAGTGTTAACATCCTACATTGCTACGGTACCTTTGCCAAAACTAAGAAATTAACATTGCTACAATGGTATTAGCTAAATTCTAATCTTCATTTGGATTTTATGGGTTGTTCAATTAATGTCTTTTTTTTTCTGTTACAGCATCTAATCCAGAATACCACACTGCAAATGGTCAATTAATTTTTGACAAAGATACAAAGGCAAATAAGTGCAAAAAGAATAGTCTTTTCAACAAATGGTGCTAGAGCAATTAGACATACACGTATAAAAGAATAAACCTTGACTGAAACCTCACAACTTTATGCAGTAACAACTTAATATGGAGCATAGATCTAAATGTAAAATGTAAAGCTACAAAAGTTTTAGAAAAATATAGGAGAAAATCTTCATGATTTTGGCTAAAAAGATTTTAGAAATAACATCAAAAGCATGATCCATAAAAGAAAGCATTGACAAGCTGGACTTCATCAAAATTAGAAATGAAAAAATAGAAATGTTTATTTGCAAAATACACTGTTAAGAGACTAAAAAAAAGACACAGACTGGGAGAAAGTATTTGCAAATGAAATAATCGGAAAAGGACTTGCATCTAAAATATGTAAAGATATCTCAAAATTCAAAATAATAAAACCAACCACCCAATTAGAAAGTAGACAAAGCACTTGGTCAGACATATCAGCAAAGAGAATATAGGGATGACAAATAAGCACATGAAAAGATGTTCCACATCATTAGCCATTAGCGAAATGCAAACTCCTGCCACTGCACCTATTAGAATGGCTGCAATTAAAGACACTGACAATACCTAGTGCTGGTGAGAATGTCAACACAAACTCATACACATCGTTGGGTGATAACACAAAATAGTACGTCCACTCTGAAAAATGTTTTAGCATTTTATTACAAAGCTAAAAATCTACTAGTATAATCCAGCAATCCTGCTCTTAAGTATTTATAACAGCAGGGATTGGTAAACTATGGCCAACAAGCTAAATCCAGCCCACTGCCTGTTTTTGTAAATGAAGTTTACATTTATTGGAACACAGCCATACTTGCCACGCTTATTTCTATACATATTATCTATGGCTGCTTTCGCACCAGTTGCAACAGAAACTGTAAGGCCCAAAAAGCTAAGATATTTACTCCCTAGCTCTATAGAGAAACAATGGACTGTCCCATGTTTGGGTGGACATATACAAATATATGAAAACAAATGCCTACACACAAATATTTTAATAGTAGCTTTATTCATAATTGCCCAAAACTTGAAACAACCCAAATGCACTTCAACAGATAAATGGCCAAGCAAATTGTGGTATATCCATACAATGGAAATATTTAAAAGGAATACTATTTTTAAAAAAGCAAACTATTAACACTGGCAAAAACTTGGAGAATCTCAAAAGCATTATGCTGAATGAAAGCTAATTTCAAGAGGTTACATTTCTATGATTCTATTTATATGACATTTTTGAAAAAACAAAATTCTAGTAACAGAAGAACTCAATGGTCAGCGTGGGTTATGGGTGGTGATAGGGTGTGATTACAAAAGAAAAGCATGTGAGGGTTTTATGAGGTGATAGAATTGCTCTGTATCCTAATTGTGGTGGTATCTTCATGAATCTATACATGTGCTAAAATGTATAGAACTGCACACCAAAAAAATCAGTTTCATTGTATGTTAATTTTAGAAATAAAAAATAACTTTAAAGTGAAGCTATCTGTCCAAGGCCAAACAACTAGCCAGGAGTATAAATGAGATTCGAATCCAAGACTGTGTCACTCCACTGCCTTTTAATCTGATTTCCTCATTTTCTCTAAGAGTAAACAAGGCTTGGAAGGCCTAAATCACCTGACTTAGGTCCTGCTCTGAGCAATTCATGGTAGCTGTGTTGACACTTGCATGAAACCTTGTTCCCTTGGGCTTGGGTACCTACTAAGCATTATAACTGAGACCAAAGACCCTTGTCCATTCTCCAGTGACATGAGGTGACTGGCTCCTCTAAACCACTCCTTCATGTGATTTTGGGCAGGAACTTGAGAACCCATGCCTGTGACCCATCAACATTTATTAGCCCCACACTCGTCTCATGCTGTCTTATCTATTGTAGGCTTTTCTAGTTTTCACACAGCTTTCAGTTTCACTTGAACTTCACAACCACTGAGATAGAGAGATCCAGCAGGAATTAGTTATTTGCATTTTATAACCAAGAAAATGGAGGTTTAACCAGATTGAAGAATTTCCTCAAAGTTACAAGGTATTGTAAGACAGAGGGGTGCTTAGAGTCTAAGAAGTCTGACTCCTTGAACACACCTGCTGTTTTCATTTCTTATACAGATCATTCTTACGCAAACCATTTTAGACAGATCATCCTTACCCTTTACGCAAACTTGTTCTGGTTCGAAATTGCTGAGCTGTGGGATGAAGGCATTCACAAAGCTGCTGTGTGGGATGTAACTTAGAAGGAAACCTCACTGAAAAATGGATGCTTTTCTGAGTATTATCAACCCATCTGCCTGTTCTCTGAAACCTGCTGAGGCTTCACCCATCAACTGAAGTCATTTTAGAGCTTCATCGTCTGAAGCGGAGCCCCATGTTGACTTCTTAGATTCTTTCTGCAACAAAGACAGACTACAGCAAATCCAGTTTCTGTGACCCAGCATTCCTGAAGAGGAAAGTCGGGTCATCTGGTTAACTGTCCCTGGCTTGCCTGATGTGTATTTTGATACAATTCCTTCTTTCAAATTCTTCATTAAATTTATTCAGCATGTTAGGTCTTGGGATTACTAATCTTGATTTCATTGCTAGCCCCCGCTCCCTGCTGCAGACTTACCTTTGACACGGGTTTTCCTAGAGCATTCAAATCTTAAACTAGAAAGCATAAATTTCTCACATATTGAGTAGCAGCCATGTAAATAAAAAAAGGTCAAAGTATTTGAGGACAAAAAAAGTATTTTTCTAATATTTGTTATTTATATGTAATAGTGGTATATGTATATTGAATACATGTGGTATTTTGATACATGCATGTAATGTGTAATAATAAGGGCAACTGGGATATCCATCACATCAAACATGTGTCATTTCTTTGTGTTGGGAACATTCCACATCTTTTCTAGCTATTTTGAAATGTACAGTAAATTATTGTTAGCTCTAGTCACCCTTGAACACTAATACTTATTCCTTCCATCTAACTGTATTTTTTTTAAAAAAAGAGTATTTGGCTATCATCTAAGTAAACTAAATGCTTTTTACTCTAAAGCGACAACAAGATCCAGGAGATGAAACCCCAGTGTAATTAATAGAAATAGTAGATGACAAATCTCGTTAAATGTTATTATTCTCCACTCCTTCCCCTCTCAACTCACCTTCTCTTCATTTTCCATATGCTATCAAGAAGGACATTCATAGACATGAGAAAGGCATTCACTGACATAAGGGAAATGGTACATGGAGAGCAAGTCGTGGTGTGCATTTGAGAAAGCAGGTTTGCTCCAAAGAGAGGCTGGCATACAGTGATGTTTGCTTAGTGAGCCAGACTGTAATTTTATTAGCTCATTCTCATCTTTGAAAGTGCTAAATGTCTGCAGTTTCCCCTGGGCAGGTGATTCAGCACCTTCCGCATCAAGGGCCAGATAGGGTTGCAGTTTCACTCTGTGTGACCAGATTATTGTTGTTGAGTCAAAAGGAATCTGACATTGTGTATATATGTATCAATGTGGTTCTGCGTATTTCGTTACTGGGATGTTTATTTTTTCACATGCACACACTTTCCTACCCAACCCTCTTTCTGTGTTGGCATATGCTGTAGTGTTTCTGCAAGATATTGGTTCATTATTTCTGACTCTTATGACATTCATTCTTATTACTTGCCCTTAAGGACCTGTTTCCAGTCATTGCTGGAGGTGGAACCAGGGAAGAATAACACACACGAAATGATTTCTGGTTTTAATTTTAATGGCAACTGCAGTCTCTTTCCCTATTCAATTATTTTTCTTGGAAACAATTCCGGAGTGCCTAGTTTCAGGGGAAACCTTCATTAAATAAACATAATATCAAGTCTGTATTAATGTGATGGGATGGCATTTAGTACAATCAAATCTTGTTACTATGACTTACAGCAATGAATAAAGAAAGGAATTCAAATTCATGATTATAAGTTACATGGAGGAAGGAATGTGATTTTGTGTAAACATATAAAGCTTTGTCTATGCATATATCAACATTCACACAGGGCATGCTATAGGGAAAATGAGATCCCTTAAATGTACTCATTCACTCAGTCAACCAACATAAGGGAATGATCTGATCAAGATGATTCTATGTGGCTGGGTATGGCAGGGGAGCAGCTGCAGATGGGGCCAGGTTATGAAAAGTTAGCCAATGCCACAAGCTATAAAGTACTCCTCTTCCACTCCACTAAGCACTTGTTTGAGTATCTGTTATGTACCAGACACTGAGAAGACTGCAGCAATGGGAAGGCAAAGAGTCTGCCCTCCTGAAAGTTATATTCTAATGGAGAACATGCATTAAGCAAATAAACAAGATAATGATGGGTAGTGATTACTGTTACAGAGGAAATTCATAGAAACACATAACAAGAACTGCCATATTGGGGAAGGAGAATGTTGGGGGAAGGGGTTCTTTTGGATACAGTGGTTATTGCCGGCCTCTCTAAGAGGAGACATCTATAATGAGATGAAAGAAGAGGAAGAGCCAGCCATGAGAAGTGTGCAGAGAAGACTATTCCATGCAGAGAGAACAGTAAGTGCAAAGGCAAAGACTGGCCGTGTTGGAGAGATGGAAGAGGGCTCAGGTTGGCTAGAATATGGAGAGCCAAGGGGGCATGGGTATACAACGAGATTGAATTCACATATGGATGCCTAGGCCAAGGTGAAGTGTTGAGTTTTAAACAGGACTTGTATCAGCCCATCCTGGCTGCTGGGAAGAGAGAGGATTGTGAAGGAGCTGGGAGGAGAAAAGCAGAGAGAGCCCTTAGGAGACAACTGTAGTCATCCAAAGAGAGATAGGGACTGGAGCCAGTTAGTAGCAGATGAGATGGAGCACAGTGACTAAGACACATGACATGGAACACCAAAGAGCCTGCTTATTTATTGGCTGTAATAGATGAGGAAAAGAGAAGACATAAACATGGCTCCTGGGTCTATTATGGCCATTTCAATTACTTTCAGCTGAGGCAAAACAGATGCCCTTCTAGAATAATTTGCATTTCATGGTGAGCCCTGTGACTTTTTCCTTACAGAAAGAAAGTGATCTGCAAATGGTTATAATACACAGTTTAAGAGGCCTAAGTCATCGTTTAACTGTGTGAGCTTAGGCTCAACGCTGCCCTTCTCAGAGCCTCAGAACCACCTTGACTGACCTCCAAAATCCCTTGGAGGTCATGAGTTTTTCATTGGTGCAGAAATAGCCATTCCCTTGTTAGAAGTAGGATCGTACAACTGGGAAACTGAACCAAACACAACAATTGGTGGAGTGCGTTCCTCCCTCATTACCCTGTGATCTCCAAAGAATCTCCTCATAGGTGCTCTTCTTATAGTTTATCTTTGCACCTTAATGTCAGCACCGCAGCAAGTCCATGGCAGGGAAGGGGCAGCCCAAAATACGTCCACCAGAGGGCAGCATAGAGCTGTGCTTGCCCAGATCAGCCCCTGAGGTCATCAGCCCCTGCTGCGGGAGCCTGCAGATCTACCTGCTTCTGAAGAGCAGAGTTGGGGTCTGGAATCACTGCTGCTGAAGCAAACCTTTTGGCCAGGGTGCTGAGAAGAGCATGAGAATGTCATTGCTACAAACAATGACAAACCCTAAATCCAACTGAAGCTTGCACAGTCCAAAAAATAGATAAAATCGTATTTTTATCTTTAGCTATCTTACATGGAGTGCTATGTACCTGGCACTGACAGATGGGTATATGCATTATCTCACTTATGCTTTACATAAACCCTATGTGCTGCATCCTGTTTTTTATTCCTACTTTACAGATGAGGAGACAAGTTACTGAAGATCAGTGATGGGGCAGTTTTCTCTAACTCTAAAAGTCTGTTTCACTATAAAACCTTCCCCTCCAGGCTGTATACATCTGCTTGTTATTTTTCTAGAGTTCTGCTGACTGCTCTGTGGATAGAAAGGAAGTATTATATAAGGATTATATAGGATTTGGCTCTTGCCCTTGAAGTACATACACTTTCAGAATGGAGAGAACAACTTAAGTATCATACAAACAATTGTATATAATCCGGAGCTTAACTGTTTGGTTAAACTATGTCCTCACTATTCTCCAATCTCAAGTGTTTTCCCACTAGTACTACACAATTGCTATAAACAGAGTCATTTTCATGAGAAGTGATGTGCTGTAGTCACACATTCAATCATTCATTCATTTGCTCTCCAAATATTTAATGAATATCTCTGACTATGACAGACACTGGATATCACACAGAAACATACTTCATCCCTGCCCTTGAGGGGATTATAATTTAGTTTGGGGTGCTGAAAAATAGACAATAGCAAGTAAACCAACAAATACATGTGGGATTTTAATTATACATGCCATCAAAAGGGTCCAGTGGTTAGCTATTATCCCTAGTGACGTCAGCTCTTGGACCAACAATTTCCTGCTCTTGATTCCCATGATCTCCTTCTCTATTCCAGCCACCAGGCAACTCTGCCTCGAGCAGGTCTTCTCTTCTGTGATCTGGACCTTTCCAAATTGCCTCTGTGATTGCAATCTCATGGACACATGTCTCTCACACTCCTTTGGATTCCAGCCAGCCTTTCCTCCGCCCTCAGTGTGTAATCCCTCTTTCTGTATTCTCTTGTCCGCTCAGAACTCCATGGCAGGTCAATTCAGCCATACCCTTGTTCCTTCTCTAAAATCCCCCGACCTTCCATGATGCTCATCCTGACCAATCCTGAGTCTACCTAGCACTCTGCTCTCTCTTCCCCAGCACCGCCCTGACCTTCTGCCCACTCATCCTCTCTGACCAAACCTTAAAGCTCCTCTGCATGCTTTATTCTCCATGGGCCCCATGTCAGGCCTTTTCTACTCCCCTCAATCCCAAATGTACTAAATGCACATTGTAGTAAATGTCAGCAAACATGTGTACATCCTCAGCCTCCTTTGTCTTTACCTCAGAATCTGTGCCCATTTGTCTTTTGCTCTCCAAGCAGAATAGGGAGTTTCTGGCTCCTGCAAGCACTTCATGATAAGGCACAATGGTGCTTGAGAAGAATCTTGTAGAGGCACTCCATTCATTCCTTCATGCACGCCTACCTTTCCTACTGCATTCCACAGCTGTGTATTGACCACCTACTATTTTCCAGCATTACAATTAGCACAGGAGATACCCCATAGCAGCCTAGGATCAGGAAGGAGCAGGTCAACTATACTGGAACATTATTGGAGAAATGGGGTGTCCTGGTACAAGGTCAGGTGGGGGTTGGGGGATGTGTGCGGAAGACCTGCTCTGCACAACACCAGAGGCCATATTAACATTCTGAACTTATTCTAAAAGAGAAGAAAACCAGAAGAGTGACCTGATCTGATTTGCAGTTTCCAAAGGACCACTGTGATTGCAGTGTGGGAACAGATTAGAGAGGGCCTGAGTGGAAATAGAATGGAGGGAACGATGGAAAGCTGGTGCAGTAACCTGGATGAGAAGGATGGCTTCTTGTGCACAAAATCGCCGCTGTTGAGCATTCCGGCAGCCCTTGGACTCTGTGCCTCTGTGATTCCTTGCAAGTGCCCCAAGGCTCTGGCTGTGCTCTCCCTCCCCTAATTTATCTCATGCAGAGTCTTGTGCCCCATCCTGTACGCTACGCTCTAAATGACAAGAACCTCTCTCTGTTCTCTGAACAGTTGGGCACTTTCCCTCCTCCAGGCCTTTGCTCATGCTGTTCTCTCAACCTGAATGGCCCTTGCTTCTCTCAGTCTGCTCCTATGTTCAACCCCTTTACAAATGCTCATTCATTACATGAAGAGAATGAAGCTAGTCCTCCTTGCAAATTTGTTTATAATTTATTATATCACGATTACATTTTGGCTTGCATTTTAGTTAGTTCCTTCCTGCTGTCCCCTAAATTGGAAGTTTTGTGGGAAAGGGAACATATTTTATTAGTATTTTTATTATCTCCTTCAAACCCATACTACCTTGCACAGTGGGATATTTTACTGGGTGTTAAATGCTCCCTGTATGAAATTGCAAAGAATCCAACCCAATCCAATCCAATCCATTTCAGTTCAATTCAATTCAATTCAATTCAATTCAATTCAATTCAATTCAATTCAATGCAATGCAATGCAATGCCTTGTGTACTGGTTATTTCCTTTATAGGTAGTAAGCCCTTTAAGGTTAAGCATTTTACTATGTTTCTTTGTGTCCTACCTGGCTCATATGGTAGGCACTTGAAAAATGCTTATTGATTGCTTTACTTAAAGATACTCCTTGGTAGTGGAAGTGTTAAGTTGCCCTTGGACTCTTATTTCTTTTTATTTCATAGATACCAGTAACTACTTTTTATGTCAAATATGGTATGTGTAAGCTTGAAAGTTGTAATTCCATACAATTAAATGGCCAAAAAATGTAATACAGACTCTTAAATAGTTGATAAATGGATTTAGGCAGCTGTATATAAAGACATAAATATATTATTCTTGGCAGGCTTGGCTTCATGAGGGCAAAAGAAAAAGTTATGACTGATGGGGACTAGGGCAATGGTCGCATGACTTTAGAGACCACAAATAACCTCCCCTCAATATCTATTTCACCTAACGGAGGCCTCCCATGCTGCTCTCAGCCAAAAGTGCCCTTTGTTTTATCCTAAATGCTGTTTAAGACATCATCTGTAACTCTAGAGGGTCTATTACATCGAATTAATTGGTATTGCATTCAAAGGACTTCCAATCTGCCCAGGCTCCTTTACCAAACTAATCTTTAAGCTTCACACTGCTCACTTCTTATGTAATGGAAATGTCCTTGTGAAAGTCACCATTTTTTTTATTGTGGTAAACTATGCATAACATAAAATTTCCCATTTTAATTATGTTTAAGAATACAGTTGAGTGACATTCTTATGCAACCATCACCTTCATCCATCTCCAGAAGTTTTTCATCACTGCAAACTGAAATTCTGTACTCAACCATACCTATTTTTATTTTTTTAATTTAAAATGGTGTCTTCTAATGATAGGAAGTTAAAACAATACCAATGTATAAGTCCTACTCACCATTCCATACCCACCTTCTGCTGTTAACAGTTTGTTGTGTATTCATCTGCATCTTTTATTTTTTTGAGATAGAATTTCACTCTGTTGCCCAGGCTGGAGTACAGTGGCGCAATCTCGGCTCACTGCTACGAACTCCGCCTCCCGGGTTCTGGCCATTCTCCTGCCTCAGTCTCCCGAGTAGCTGGGACTACAGGTGCCCACCACTATGCCCGGCTAATTTTTTGTATTTTCAGTAGAGATGGGGCTTCACCATGTTGGCCAGGATGGTCTCGATCTCCTGACCTCATGATCTGCCCACCTCAGCCTCCCATCTGCATCTTTTATTGTGTGCATAAAACACATATATAAGTCCATAAAAATGTATTGTTTTCTTTTATGAAAATTGAATCATAAATGAAAAATGCTGTTTTCATTTAATCAGGTAGTATGAACATTTTTCCCATGTTCTAACATACAGGTATACTCTGTTCCTTTTATTGTCCACAGAGTGTCCCATAGTATGAATGAATGTACTATAATCTATTTAACTATTTCCCTAGTGATAGACACTTAGGTTTGTTTTTAAGGTTGTTGTTGTTTTTCGTTTGAGAAACACTGCTACAATAAAAATCCTGGTACACTCAGGCAAGCATTCCTGTGGGACACATTACTAAAGGTTAAATTTCTAAATATAAATGTTTCTACTTCAAAAAAAAAAAATGAATGTATACTATCACATTACTCTCCACAAGTGTTGTAACTGCTTGTTTCCCAGGAGTGTGCCAGGGGAAAGAGCTCTGTGCTTGGTAGCCATTATTAATTCACGTCTTAGTGTGGATTTGCTTGAAGTCACTTCTCGCTTTGATAGGACCCTAGATGCTCTCAAAGGAGGATCTAACAAAAAAGAAAGGAAGCCTCTAAGAAAGAGGTGAATTCATAAATCATGGCGGGTTAATCCTGTTTGGGAAAATGAGAGACGCACACACGTTCAACAGTTGACTCTTCATTTCACTGTGCAGAGCAGAGGCATATGTTCCACTTGCTTAATTTTACTCTTCTTGATGCTCAGCAATTTGTCCCTGCTCATCCACACCAAAACTCTGGGATTCGAGTCAAACCTCAACAGCAGTGTCAAGGCCCATGAGTCAGGGAAGAGCTGTGCCTCAGATACACATCATCTTCAACTTCAACCTATTCAGACTTCCAAACATGCAGACAGCCTATAGAAAAGAATGGCTGAGCTGAGACTTGAGCTTAAAACTTCTCAGCAGTATTTTCTATTTAGGTTAATAAAACTCCAAAGCAGAGTAAAGAGGACTTGTGTTAGTTTTTTTGTTTTGTTTTGTTTTTATTTTTATTTATTTATTTATTTATTTTACAATAATGACCTGGGGCAGCACTTGTAGTAATGCATGGCTTTGGTATTTGCATAGCATAAGCTTACATTCATTAGAAAAGCATGTTATTCATTGAATTTCCCACGAATACCAGTGGTTTTAATTAAGAAGAAAATTAATGAAATGCAATTGGTTTTGCTAATAAAGAACCATGCTAATTCCTGCAAAAAATCTAATTTTCTATAATTAGCTCATATGGAATTCATTCATTAGAAAGAAAATCATGTATACATGCAGAAAACCAAACTGCTGAGCTGGAGAGTTTCTAATAACTGAACTCTGAGAGTAACTGTTGAATAGAAGAAAAAACATTAAGCCAATATTTCCTGATATAGTATATCTCATGGCAGATTTCCAGAGCAACCATGAAAGGGGCCTCTTATTTTAGAGCCAAGCCTATGTGAAATGAGATTATTCTCTTAAGAACAATTTTTCCATAAGCCCAGGTTGTAAGGGCAAGAATATCTGATGTCATCCTTGTCATGACTAAGCCAAGAAAGGAGACTAGAGAAAATTTATTCTATTGCCATGACTCTGGGCATTTAAAAAATCAACAGGGGGCTTTGGAACTGGATAAAATCTAAATGTTCAATGTATGCACTAAGACACTGAGACATGGGGTATTGCCCATTATGGCCCCCCACTATTTACTTATTTATCATTTATTTATTTATTTATTTATTTATTTATTTATTTATTTTTTGAGACAGAGTCTCGCTCTGTCGCCCAGGCTGGAGTGCAGTGGTGAGATCTCGGCTCACTGCAACCTCCGCCCCCTGGGTTCAAGTGATTCTCCTGCCTCAGCCTCCCAAGTAGCTGGGACTACAGGCACCCACTACCACACCCGGCTAATTTTTGTATTTTTAGTAGAGACAGGGTTTCATCACCTTGGTGTGGCCCCTTTTTAAACTGCATTAAGCTGAAAGCCTTTCACTTACGGATAAGGATTCCTCTTAGATATCTACAAAGAAGTTGCCAGGATATTGTAGTAGACTTTTAGGGTTCTCTGCCCAACTTACAATAACCCCATAACCGCTCTTTTCAGCTTAAGTGTTGACAACTACTGTATATTATGTGGCTCCGTGCTCCTCCCTACCACCAAAACCAAATTCTCTTTCCCCGGAATTTGGTATTGAAACTAAAATATTGTGACTGAGTCTTGGCTGGTAAGTGGAAGAAATCTGTCAAGAATTGTGTAATTCCTATCTTCTATTACCACAATCATGGAGAAGCAGAGAAAAGAGAGATTGAGAGAGATACAGAGAGACAGAGAGGTGAGGAGTTGGAGAAGGGATGTGGAGAGACAATCAGAGAAAAGAAATAGAAAAGAAAGGTCTTCTGTTTTTATGGTTTCTAGTTCAGGTGACTTTCTAAAGCCTGGCTGAGTTCTTGACTTTGATACCCCTCTATCCTTATAACTGACCTCCCCTCTTTTGCTGATGTTAACCTGAATAGAATTCTGTACTTGCAACAAAATGTCTAACCATTGCACATGTTGGAGTACATATTTAAGAAGAGACCAGCTGGGGTAGAAGCCAGAGAAGAAAAAAGGTAAGAGAAAAAAAAAAAGCAAGTACTTGCTATGTGTCAAGCACCTTGCTAAACACTTTAAAAATTACCTCATTACTCAATAAAGTATCCTTTAAAAAGATGTTATTTCTCCCCGTGTTTTCAAGGAAGAGTTCCAGATTTCAGAGATTTAACTATAGGCTGCACAGCTGGCTGGTAGAAGATCTGGAGTTTGTATTCACATTCGGGCTATTGGGCTTGGGCTCTAGTCTGACCGTGATAAATAACAGTCACTATAATACTTGTGTAACCTTGAGCAAAGCACTTCACTCTATTTAGGATTTGGGTAAATATAATACTATTTAAGGTCCCTTCCACCTTAGTAGTATAGTATCACTTTAAAAATTTATTTAGAACAGTGTTTCTTTATCCAGTAGTTTGAGTAGGGGTGGAAGTGTGTGAGTTAGATCTAAGCTCTCTTCTATGTCATTTCAAATTTTACCCATCCTTCATCCCTACCCTACCCTTCCCCTAAAGAATTCCATAAGGTCTGGTGGATGTGTAAAGATCATGGGCAACAGTGTCAGGATTTAAACCCAGGGCTGTCTTACCACTTTGTTATGCTGCTGTTTCCTCTTTTACTATGCCTATTGGAATAATGTAGAAGTTCAATAATTTTTTCAATGGAATTGCATGAATATTTGCCACAAATGACTAATATGTCCTATTTTGAATGCTTCACACATTATAGAATTAACTTGTCAATTTCTAATAAAAATCTGGCTGGTATTTGTATTGGAATTGCTTTGAATCTATTGATCAGTTTGGGGATATTGCTGTCTTCACAATATTGAGCCTTCTAATCCATGAATATAATATAATTTTCCACATTTTCAAAGGTCTTCTTTAATTTCCTCAGCAGTTTTGTAGTTTTCAGCATAGAATTTTTGCATTGCATTTATTAATTTATTTCTAGGTATTTGATATCTTTGGATGCTACTGCCAATCAATATTGTGAAAATGAACCTACTGCCAAAAGAAATCTACAAATTCACACAATCCCCATCAAAATACAACCATCATTCTTCACACAATCAGGAAAAAAACAATTCTAAAATTCACAAGGAACCAAAAAATAGCCCACATAGCCAAAGCAAGATAAGCAAAAAGAACAAATTTGGAGCTATCACATTACCTGATTTCAAACTATACTATAAGACATAGTCACCAAAACAGCATGGTACTGGTATAAAAATAGGTACATAGACTAATGGAACAGAATAGAGAACCAGAAATAAACCCAAATACTTACAGCCAACTGATATTTGACAGAGCAAACAAAAACATGTAGTGGGGAAAGGACACCCTCGTCAACAAGTGGTGCTGGGATAATTGGCAAGCCACAGGTAGGAGAATGAAACTGGATCCTCATCTCTCACGGTATACAAAAATCAACTCAAGATGGATTAAGGACTCAAATCTAAGACCTGAAACTGTAAAAATTCTAGAAGATAACATTGGAAAACCCCTTCTAGACATTGGCTTAGGCCAGGATTTCATGCCCAAGAACCCAAAAGCAAATGCAGTAAAAACAAAGATAAATAGGTGGGACTTAATTAAACTCAAGAGTTTTTGCACAGCAAAAGAAAGAGCGGAGTAAACAGATGACTGAGTGGGAAAAAATCTTCACAATCTATACATGTGACAAAGGACTAAGGACTAATATCCAGAATCTACAACAAACTCAAACAAATCAGTAAGAAAAAAAATATCCCATCAAAAAGCAGGCTAAGGACATGAATAGACAATTCTCAGAAGAAGATGTACAAACGGCCAAAGAATATATGAAAAAACACTGAGCATCACTAATGATCAAGGAAATGCAAATCAAAACCACAGTGCAATACCACCTTACTCTGCAAGAATAGCTATAATAAAAAAATCACAAAACAGTAGACGCTGGCATGGATGCAATGAACAGGGAACATTTTTACACTGTTGGTGGGAATATAAACTAGTACAACAATTATGGAAAACAGTGTGGAGATTATTTAAAGAACTAAAAGTAGAGCTACCATTTGATCCAGCAATCCCACTACTGGGTATCAACCCAGAGGAAAAGAAGTCATTATACGAAAAAGATAATTGCACACACATGTTTATAGCAGCATAATTCGCAACTGCAAAATCATGGAACCAACCCAAATACCCGTTAATCAATGAGTGGATAAAGAAACTGTGGTATATCTATACAATGGAATACTACTCAGCCATAAAAAGGAATTAATTAATGGCATCCATAGTGACCTGAATGAGAATGGAGAGTATTATTCTAAGTGAAGTAACTCAGGAATGGAAAACCAAATATCATGTGTTCTTATAAATGAGAGCTAAGCTATGAGGACACAAAGGCATAAGAATGACATGGGCTTTGGGGACTCAAGGGGAAAGGGTGGGAAGGGGGTGAGGGATGAAAGACTACAAATAGGATGCAATGTATACAGCTCATGTGATGTGTGCACCAAAATCTCAGAAATCACCACTAAAGAACTTACTCATGTAACCAAACACCACCTGCTCCCCAATAACCTATGGAAATAAAAAGATTTTAAAAATATATTCTTGGTAGCAGAATAATATTCTCCCCCAAGATGCTCGTGTCCTAATCCTCAGAACCATGGCAAAGGATAATTAAGTTTGCAGATGGAATTTAGATTGCTAATTAGGTGACCTTAAAATAGGGAGATTGTTTTGGGTTATCTGAGAAAGCTTAGTGTAATAAAAGGGGTCTTAAAAGTGGAAAAGAGGGCCAGGCACAGTGGCTCATGCCTGTAATTCCAGCACTTTGGGGGGCTGAGGTGGGCGGATCACCTGAGATCAGGAGTTCAAGACCAGCCTGGTCAACATGGCGAAACCCTGTCTCTACTAAAAATACAAAAATTAGCCAGGCATGGTGGCACTCACCTGTAATCCCAGCTACTCAGGAGGCTGAAGCAGGAGAATCACTTGAACCCGAGAAGTGGAGTTTGCAGTGAGCTGAGATCGCGCCACTGCACTCCAGCCTGGGTGACAGAGCGAGACTCCATCTCGAAAACAAACAAATAAAAAAACAAACAACAAAAAAAAAAAAAAGGAAAAAAGAAAAATGTAGAAGAGGTAGAAGAGGGAAGCAAAACAGGAAAGTTAAAGGGATACATTTCTTGGAAAAAAGGTTAGAGAGCTGCAACATTGTCAGCTTTAAAGATGGAAGATGGGACCACGAGCAATGGAATGCAGGTAGATCTCTAAGTTGGAAAAGGAAAGGAAAAGGATTCTCCCTGAGAGCCTTCAGGTAAAACCACAGCCCCGCTGACACCTTGACTATATAGCTGAATAAGGCCCCAATTGGATTTCTGTCCTCTTAACTGTAAGATAATGAATTGTGCAGATTTAAACTACTAAGTTTCTGGTAATTCAGTATAGCAACAATAGGAAATTAATATGGAGTTAGGGAAAAGTTCAGTAACTCAGGACTCTGAACTTTGTTAGAAAGGTCAGTTCTCTCTTCACCCCTAATCCCTTCATTCGTGGAGCTTACCCCATGGTGACATCCTGCAATTTGCCAGCTTTGGGAACAGTATCAGGCAGAGCAACGTTTGCTTTTTTGCACCATCCATGCCGCAAAGCTGAGCAACAGAAAGGTTTGACGGGATAACAAATATCAACATATGAGAGCTAGGTCAGGAGGAAAAACCTGGTAGAAGCCACACAGTATTTGTGCAGTAGCCACAGGTATTTGTGGGCACAGGTGAAGCACTACTTCGAAGGATAACTTTTAGTGGGGACAAATTCCATTTTGAGAAAGTAGGAGGTTGAAAGATAGAATTTTTATAATTATGACTCTATTTGTAGGTGAGGCCACCTTGGATTATGCTAACGATAAGGTATACACTAATACTTGCTAATTTCTGAAGTTTATGACATAATTTTAAATATAATTAGAGAAGATTGAGGATTACCCCTATAATGACAGCATCCTTGCATATTAGTTTTTCAATATCTTGAGTGATAAAAAACGAGGAGGATGTGAGATGTTGTGCTGGGAAGTGCACATTGGCCTCAGACTCTCCTCTCTCTGCCAGCTAAGTCCTGAGTGAGCTCCTACTATGAACTGAAATGCAAAAAATGGAAAGGGCATTTGTGGGGGCCAGTGTAAGCCAACTGTTTCCATCCTTATTCCTTAACTCAGAAATGCAAATGAAGAATGACATTGTCAATTTCATGAGCAGTCCATATTTTTTTCTTTTGACAAGAGATAAAGTAAATAGCATATGGATCTCCTCTGGCAGAATTACAAATAAAAGTATTTTATAAGGATATGAGTTATAAAATTAACTTTTTGTTATCTCTAAAGTGTTACTTTGCAAGGAAAAAATATAAGTAATAAGTATCAGTATTCCTTTTTTTTGGATCCATATTTGGCTGGATGCAGCCCGGACAGGTGTCATGGTTATAGAATATTGTCATGCGTCTGAGTTGTGATTTCAGTATGCTTATTGCTAGTTCTTTTTTAATTTTGCTATGTTTTTAATAAAGGAAAAGACAAGGATAGATGAGGAAAATATAGAGTATTTTTTATCTTCAGTACATGTCAGTAAGAATGATGCTATGAAATTTCAGTTAATAATGAAATTGGAGCTACAAAGACCAAATCATAAATAAAATGGATTTGCAATAGTGTTACTCATAGTAGCACACAAAAAAATGAAAATATCATGTACCATATGATATTTGCCTCTGCACTGAGTTAGATCTGTGCTTATGCTTCAATACTGTAATTGGCCAACTCATTTCTATTGCCTATGGAGCAAAAGTCTGAAATAAAAAAGAATATTCATATTTATTACTTATATTTCTTCCTTGCAAAATGACAATTTGGAGATTTTAAAAAGTTAATTTTATAACTCACAGCCTTACAAAAGAATTTTATTTGTTATTCTTCCAAAGAAAATCCACATGCTATTTACTTTATCTCTCACCAATAGAAAAAATATGGACTCCTCATGAGATTGACAATGTCTTTCTTCATTTGAGTTTTTTTTTTTTTTTTTTTTTTTTTTTTTTTTTTTTTTTTTTTGGGGTTTTC
>NC_037673.1:140098282-140130780 GCF_003255815.1 Theropithecus gelada | reverse complement strand
GGCCCCCCCCCCCCCCCCCGGTTTTTTTTTTTTTTTTTTTTTTTTTTTTTTTTGTATTTTTTTAGTAGAGACGGAATTTCACCATATTAGCCAGGATAGTCTCGATCTCCTGACCTCGTGATCTGCCCGTCTCGGCCTCCCAAAGTGCTGGGATTACAGGCTTGAGCCACCGCTCCCGGCCTCTTCATTTGAGTTTCTGAATTAAAGAAACAAGGATGGAAACAGTTGACTTACACTGGCCCCAATAAATGCCCTTTCCATTTTTTACTTTTCAGTTCAGCTAACATTTATTGACAGCTTTTACTGTGCCAAGCACTGTGCTAGATGCCAAGGATACAGAAATGATTAAAACACAGTCCCTTTCCTCAGGAAGCCCATGCTCTGATGGTGGAGGCAAACAAGCGCTTTAGGCCAAAATTTAAAACTATGAGGGCACCAAAAAGGGAGTGGTTTATTTTGCCTGGAAAGAAATAAAACCTTCATAGAAGAGGTGACGTTTGAAAGGGGCCTTGAAGGAAAAAAGAGAAGGTCAGTAGTTGTCCGTAAGAAACAATAAAACAGCGCAAAAATTCTAAAAGAAAGTTCTGTTTGTATTCTGTGGGCTGCCTGTGCAACTGGATCTGAGCATTCCCTGGGGTGGCTGAGGGGGCTGTGTGGACCAGACAGAGCACAGGCTTCCCCGGCTTCATCAGTCCAGGCTGAGTGACCTCCAGCTGCAGGAAGGGGAAAACACCGGATCCCTTCAGTGCATGGCACCAACACCTCCTATAACATCAACCCAGGGTTCCGTGTGTCCTCTTCAAGAGGAGAAAACAAGACAAAACAAAAACACCAAAACGACAGCAGGGCCTTTCTCCATTTCCTGGCTCTGAAATGAGGTTAGTGAGTTAATGAATGAAGCTGTCGTGTCTTTATCTGTAAACTGGGGAAAGCTATACCTTCCTCCAGTGCTTCTGTGAGGATGAAAGAGAGAAATGCATGCAAAGCCCCTGGCACGTGATCCTGAGAAATGGGAGCATGGCGATGATGGTGATGATGGTGGCGATGCTAAGGATAAAGGATGGGTCTGATCTCTGAGCTGCTGTGGGAAGCCTAAGCATCCCACGCGGTGAGCAAGAACAATGTGATCTTGGCTACCCTGGCTCTGACCCAGAGGGACTTCCTGCCCATCTGCACTTCCCTTGCCGTTGTCCTTGTGGCTCAGGTGGTGCAGGCAGCTGCTCCAACTGCTGCCTCTGGTGCCCTGACAGCTGCAGGGAGCCAGGCAATGGGCTATGAAACCGAACCTCAACTGGAAACTATCCGCCCTAAATAATCCCAGCAACAAGGTCCGCCTCACTCCTCTCCTCTGCCTGCCCCCATCCCTGTTTTCACCTGTTGTGGTTTCTGTCTCATTCCACCTGCATTTTCATTTCTTTGCCCCTTCGCTGCCTCTTTTCCTCTCTCTCTGGTCTCCTCCTCCTCGCACCCGCACCTCTCTTTTCTTCTCTGCATTCTGGCTGCTCCTCCAGTTCTGGTTTCTCCACTGTGGTGTGGCAGAGGATGTGAGGTCAGAAGGCTCAGGGACTGCCCGGCTTCTGAGATGCGGGGCAAGCCGCCTCAGCCTCCTGGGATGTGGTTTCCTCATCTGCAGAATTGGACCAGAATGACTCCGGAGTGTTCCTTCCGCTCTAAACTCCCTTTCTGTTACATTGTGTTGTGTTTGCCTTTGTGCCTGCTTTTCCTGTTTCAGCTGTCTCATCTGTCCACCTGCCTCTCCCATCTGCATGCCACCACTCGGGTCGAAGCTGCCAGCATCCCTTGCAAGGACCCCTAGAGCAGCCTCCTGCTACTGGAGGTCTCCCTGCTCCTATTCTTATCCGCATCCAATGTGTTATCCACACAGAAGCCAAAGTGACCTTATCAAAATAGAGATGAGATTGCTCACTCAGCTTAAATCCTCCAAACTCCTTTACACCCCTTTTCTATCATAGGCCCCTCTTCGTGTTCTTCAGAGTAATTATTATTGCCTGAAATTATCTTTATTTACTCATGAATTTCTTAATGTTGATGTATCATTTGCTGTCTGTCTTCCACACTAGAATGCAGGCTCCAGGAGTGACGGACTTGATTGTCTTGTTTACTCCATATCCTCACTGGAGGGGCCAGGGCCTTTATTCTCTCCATCAATGCTGAATGAGGGAAACTCCCTTTGCCGCAGAAACCATCTGTCACCTTCTTGAGAGTATTCTCTCCTAATCACACCATTTCTTACTTAGAAATACCTGTGCCTGCCAGAAATCCTGCCCATCCTTCTCTGTCATTTCTGACATAATTCCCCTCATTCACTTTTCTCAGTCAGCCAGGTCTTGTGTTTCCATGGGCTACGGTAGAGAACAATGGCAATGATGAAGCTAGTTCTTCTCTCACTTTAATGTCCATCTGTGCCATTGGATGCCTTAGGATAAAATAACTTAACCACTCAGACTTGAATCTAGATAATGTTTTACAATGCCAAGAGAGAGACTTCTTTAAGAAAATGTATTAAAACTTCCAAAATTCTGTGCTTGGTTCTTGGGGAGATGTTAGGAGTAGCCATTTTCTTTAAAACACCTCTTTAAAGTAGGTAATGTTAATATGTCCATTTTACAGGCAACAAAACTGGGATTTAGAGAGTGCACACCTGGACAAGGCCATAGAGCCAGAGGTGCATGGAGCCAGGATTTGGATGGAAGAAGTGCAATGCCAGATCCAGGTACCTAGCCACCATATGGGTGACCCTAGTCACCCTCTCACTCCCTAGATTACTCTGCATTATTTTCAGCATCACACTTATAAATAACTGATGCAGTCAGATTTCTGTATAGCTTAGCTTTTGGAGGCCACTTGCTTCCATTATAACATAAACTCCATCCAGGCAGGTACCATATCTGACCCACTCACTGCACTCATTCCAGTGCTTACAGCCTCATACATAATGGACGTTCAATAAGTATTTGCTAAATGAATTAGTTATTTGCATATTGAGGATGAGATATAAAAGAAGTCCTGATAATTCTGTATATAAAACTCCATCTTAGCCAGGAACTGTGGCTCACACCTGTAATTCCTAGCACTTTGGGAGGCCAAGGCAGGAGGATCACTTGAGCCCAGGAGTTTGCAACCAGCCTGGGCAACAGAGACATCATCCCTACCAAAAGATAAAATAAAATAAAAATAAAAATTAGCCAGGCACTGTGGTGCATACATGTAGCCTCAGTTACTCCAGAGGCTGAGGTCAGAGGATCACTTGAGCCCAGGAGTTTGAGGCTGCAGTAAGCCATGATCACTCCAATTCTCTCCAACCTGGATGACAGAGAAAGACTGGGTCTCTAAAAAGTAAAAACCATTTTCTTTGTCGATGGAATTTTCTCAAAAGTATTTTCAGTGGTGACGTATCTTTTTCCTTTGAGAATGCATTGCATTTTTGCAATTAGCCAAAACGGTTAAAGACTGCTTTTTTGTCAAAAAGAACATATGGTCATAAAGCATCATCACTGCTTTTCTTGCCCTGAAATTAGATCTATTTGTGGAGGTGTCTAACTTTCTGTGCTTTGGGAAGCTTATGCACTCTGGTAAGGCCCCTGGACTCTGTCTCAGAATCATCGTTTTTATAAGTATAAAAGAAAATATATAGAATTATAAAGAGCCAATTATATTGAATACAGTTATCAAAATATAAAAAATTGTGACATAGTAACATATTTGCTTCTTTAATAATGTATTAAATAAGAAGATCTAAAAATGTCTAATATCAACCTGGGAAAGATATTTACAGATATCTGTAAAAACTAAAATGTTATATGAAAATAACAGAATTAAATTAGACTCAGAATTTTCACTGGTAACAAAAACTTAGGTATTACTGTTGCTCTCATAATTAAAGGAAACTTTAACTTTCATAAAGAGGTTAGTACAAAGAAAGACATAATTTTTCCTGCCCAAATTTACAGGCTCCTGAATCTTATCCACAGACTCCATGGACCCCAAATTTTAGAACCTTATATTAGAGAAATCCAGAACAGGTTCAGCAATAGCAGCTACATTTAAGTAAGTGTATTACCCCTTAAGGTGACCCTAAAGGGGTTATTCTTTACTTGGTATATAAGTTCTGACATACCCGGTTATTTTTAAAATTCAGCACCACTTTTAAACCTACTCTAAACCTTTTTAAATTTAAATTTTTAAATTAAGTTGCTAAAATTCAGTCTCGCTTTATACCTACCAATAGTGGGCATAGTTATTATCATTTTAATCTGTTTATTCTCTATCTACATATATATGATATAATATTCTGAAAACTTTTAATCCTTGACTATTGTAAATTTATAAATTGTATTGGTAGATTTTATTTTATATTTTTAATTTGTTCCT
The DNA here is from genome assembly GCF_003255815.1 of Theropithecus gelada. Taxonomy (NCBI): domain Eukaryota; kingdom Metazoa; phylum Chordata; class Mammalia; order Primates; family Cercopithecidae; genus Theropithecus; species Theropithecus gelada. Next base: position 140,126,388 of record NC_037673.1, on the reverse strand, counting down.
CCTCTTTCATCTTTTTTTTTTGACCAACATCTCCCTAACCCCTTTCCCAAATTTATTGATTTTTAAATATTAATTTAAAATAGTGAATGCAGTCACATAATCCAAAAATTCAAAAGGTATAAACATACAGAAAATCTCCTTCTATCTCTGTCCAGAGTCACTTGGGTCTCTTTCTTTAAGGCAACCAATATTAGTTTCTTATATATTCTTTCAGAGATGTTTGAGATATACAAGCTTGTAAATTGTAGCATATTATCCACATGATTTTCGACGCTTTTTTTTTTTCACTTACTTCTATGTCTAGAAGTTAATTCCATATTGGTGACTTAAAACCTTCTTCATTTATTTTAGTGGCTGCATAGTCTATTGTAAGGATGTATCATAATTATTATTATTATTATTATTATTATTTTGAGATGGAGTCTCGCTCTGTCGCCCAGGCTGGAGTGCAGTGGCCAGATCTCAGCTCACTGCAAGCTCCGCCTCCCGGGTTTACGCCATTCTCCTGCCTCAGCCTCCCGAGTAGCTGGGACTACAGGCGCCTGCCACCGCGCCCGGCTAGTTTTTTGTATTTTTTAGTAGAGTCGGGGTTTCACCATGTTAGCCAGGATGGTCTCAATCTCCTGACCTCGGGATCCGCCCGTCTCGGCCTCCCAAAGTGCTGGGATTACAGGCTTGAGCCACCGCACCCGGCCTGGATGTATCATAATTATTTAACCAGTCTCTACTGATGGGCATTTAAGTTTTGCTATTTGATTTGCAGTTTACTATCATGAAAATTATTTGCTATTAGAAAAAGGGAGAATAGCAAAAAGTATCGTCTAAGATCAGAATTTTGTCGTGGACACCCACATCTGTGGGTCTTAGAATCATGAACCCTAAATATAAGTAGGTGGCAAGAGATGTATACCACATAGAGGTTAATATAACATACTGAATCACAATATCATGGATAATACCCCAACAGGATAGACAGGAAACACAGAAATGTCATCAACTCTTTCAGCAGTCTAGGCCAGGTTTAGCGTTTTTCAGGACCTAAGAGGGGATAACTGAAGACAGGTAGGATGTCCCCAGTTTGGCAGGGCCCTTTGGAGGAAGCTTGAAAGTTTCAACAGAGTACATTGGTTTTGTTTTGTTTTGTTTACTCTGGCTCTCAGGAACAGAGACTTGAGTTGATAACACTCATTGGTTCATGGCACAATGTCATCAGCGGTCCATGGAGATTCCTCTACTGTGCTTATTTCTTCCTCTTAACCCCCATTTCTGTCTTTCATTGCTCCTCTCCCCCATCATTCTAAGTCAATGTGTTTGATGTGTATATTTTTATATGCAAAATGGATATGATGTTTTGTGCATGTGTGTGTATTTCAGATTTACAGCAATGACACTGGATTATAACTAATTCTCTTTCTTCTTCCACCTCCACTATGTTGTATGGTCCCTCCATGTTGTTACACAGACATCTAATTCACGGTCTCTAACTGCAGGGTGGTCACATCCATCACTTTATATCCACCTGCTTTCTCAGTGAGGGATAGCCAGGGTGCCTCCTGCTCCTTGCCACCAGAAATTAAATTGCAGTTCACAACCTTGCACGTGGCCCTCTCTGGATCTGTGTGAGAATTTATCTAGTGTACACACCTGGGATAGAATTGCTGGATTGTACAATTATATATACTTAGTTTGACTAATTACTGCCAGATTACTCCCCCAGATGGCTCCTCAGCAGCAACAGCAGAACACCTGAGAGTTTTCCATCCCCATATGTTTGCCAGCTCTTGAAATGGTCTTGCTTTCTGTTTTTTTTTCCAGTCAAGTGATATATCATAATTATTTGTATTTGCATTTGTCTATTAGCAGATATTTTGAGCATCTCTTCAATGCTTGTGGGTCTTTTCAGTGTACTCCTCTGTAGATTGCCTGTTCCTACCCACTGTCTGTGCTTCTAGGGTTTCTGTCTTTTCCTTGTCGATGCGTAAGAATTTTTGATACAATGTATTTTCCTCAATAATGTATAAGAGTTTCTTGTCAATTTTAGCTATGATAAATTCTTTTTCAATTTTCTCATCTGCCTGTTATCTTTGCCCTTCATTGAACCAAAAGTCCTACTTTTAAAGTAATCATATTAATCTTTTTAAAAATGTATGGTTGTGCTTTTGATGTTCTGTTTAATAAATCATTCCCACCTTAGTTAACAAAGATACTCTCCTACATTTTCTCCTATTATATTTCTCAATTTATATTTTACTTTTCAACACATCTGACTTCACCTCTATGTAGGTATTAGGAAGGGATTCAGTTTCATTTTTCTCCAAAGATAGTGGGACCTTTGAGCCAGTGTGCTTGAAAGAAGCAGAAGCTGCAGGCTGGAAGAGATGGAAGACAGGAGGAAATAAGATATCTGGGACCCACAGAGAAAGGTCATAGATGCATAATCCAGAGGCTCCATGTGACCTACCCTAGGAGGCACTCCTCCATCTGCGGTCTGTAACAAAATACTGAAAAAGCCAGCATGCAGCATACTTCTCTTACAAATAAAGCCGTTTGGAGGAATTTCCCAGCAGCACTGAAGTTCCGGTACATGGCTTTAAAAATATCCCCTGTACACAACAGAAGGACTTTCCCAAGTGGGAGGGAGAGTTGGGTGAGTAGGAAGAAAGGAAGCACCCGAGGGAGGCAGGCCAGAGCACACACAAGCAGGTAGCTGAGAATCGATTGCACTAAAGATGAGTCGGATGACAGAAAAATCAAAGAATTATTTCTGGTCCTCGAAGTTGAAAATCTACCCTTTTAGGAAAGGTAATTGGTTCCTTCCCGGTGTCTGAATCTTGAACATTCTTCTATTTCTAGTTTATTATCAACTGCCTGTGGTTAGACCCAGGTCTTATCAACCAATTAAAAAGGCCAAAGAAAAGCCCATGGAAAATGACCTAACCAAATTATAGGCAAATGTTTGATATTTCTAGACTTACAATATGCATATATTATAACAAATGCAAAGATGCCAGATTCTTTTAAAATTTTCTTCTTCGTAGATGGACCCAGAAGTCAACCTTTCATTCTTCTGTGACTTTACCTCTACTAAGGAACCCCATCATAGCTTCAGGGAGGCTGTGAAATTGTCCTAAGACCATAGCTCAAGGGGGATAAGAAAAAAAACCTTGAGGGAAAGAAAAAAAAGCAAAAAATGTCCACTTTTCAAATTTACAAAAGTGGTTCTTAAGAGCTGGAATTTTTCTTGACTGGCCAAAAGCAATGGCTACCCAGTGGGAGGAAAAAGCAGAAGGGAAATAAAAGGTCACAGGGAGCATTCTGTGTGTATGTGTTTTTTAAAATTTTTTTGTGAGTTTTTTTGTCCTGAATAATTTTTTTAATGCAAGAGGAAATTTAATTTGATGTCTTCAATCTCTCTGCTAAGTCCTCTCTTTTTTTGTTCAAAAGAAAGAACATTTCTGATTGAAGGCATCTTCCAGCTTATTCACAAACTGAGAGTTATGCAAAGTATCCCCAACTTTTAAAAGAAGTCAACAAGGTGTATTAAAGCTTATGACTTGCAAATAGAAGATATATGTCTTGTTAAATAGATTGCTTTTATGACACAATGTGGAATATCGTTAGGACTCTGGAGTTAAATCCTGGGATTCTTCTGCCCCTTACATAATGTGAGGTCTATGGTGATGTACTTACACTCTCTGAGCCTTGGTTTCTTCACTCAAAAAACTGAGATAATAATACTACCTACTTTATAGTGATATTGGAGTATTATATGCCACATACCTATTAAATGACTAAAAATACTACTGACAATACCAACTTCTAATGAAGGTGTGTGGCAGTTGAAACTCTCATATATTGCTGATGGGGATGCAAAATGGTACAGCCATTCTGGAAGAAGTTTTGTAGTTTTTTGTATGTAATCTTACATATGACCTAACAATCCCACTCTTGGATATTTTCCCAAGTGAAATGAATACTTATATTCACACACTCTATGTAAATATTTACAGTAGTTTTATTTATGATCACCAAAACTGGAAGCAACCCAAAAGACTGGGAGAATGAATTAATAAGCTATGATACAGCCATACAATGGAAAATTACTCAGCAACAGAAAGGAATGAACTATTGATACACACAGGTTGGATGAATCTCAGAGGCATTAGGCTAGGTGAAAGAAACCAGTCTCAAAGGTTATATATTGTACAATTTCATTTATGTAACATTCTTGAAAAGACACAGGTATATTGACTGAAAAGAGGAGCTTGATTGCCATGGATCTGCTCAGGGTTAAGGGTGGAGAAAGAGTTGACTGGAAGAGAACAGCAGCGAGTTTCATGAGCTAATGGAACTGTTCTGTGTCCTGATTGTGATAGTACTTTAATAATCTATGCCTGTGTTAAATGTCGTAGAACTGGACACCAAAAAGGTCAATTTTACTGTATGACTTTAAAAAATAAAACTTTAAACAAGATTACATAAAATAATGCATATTTAATATAGTCCCTAGCAGAGAGTAAATTTTATCTGTGAGGTCTTTCCAAGACTGGTATAGAGTATATCTCCATGCATCTAATTTAATAGAGCCAACTGAACTGGTAGAGTTCAATACAGTGTGCCCAGGTGAAACATAAGATAAAAGAAAATACTATAAACCATGTAAATAGTGCGGTGATTCTACCTGACCACCTCCTCAATACATATGTGCTTGGAGTGCAGGAGAGATGGGAAAAGTGAATCTGATCTTCCACATTTGGTGCCAGTTCCCACATGCTCCTCTCATGGTATGGACATCTCTCTGTACTGAATGTGCTACTAGTGTTTCAAGATAAGAACATTTCCTAAAATATGGCCTCCAAACGCAAGCCGACTACTTATTCTGGTAGTAATCCAAAGAAACAGGAATATGTCTAGACAGTGGGAAAAAACTGACTGTGTTGGGTTTATTGACATTCAATTTGATGTCTTCCTAAAAGGTTATAAATGGTAATTTTGGCTATATGCAACTCTTGCCATACACACTCATATGATTTAAAATCAGCTCTGTTGCTCAGAGAAGAGAAAACTCATTGATATTTAATGCAGATTGTCATATACACCTGCTTGATTGGCTGTTTGGAATTGCTAATAGTCCTTAAGCAATGCTTCTAGAAAATACACCAGCCATTATGACAGCTCAAGGACGGGCAGACCGCAGAGACACTCGGACCCAATGACAAATGCAGGTTGACTTCCGCACCTCCCATAGTTTCAGTTTAATGAAGGTAAATAGTCTAGTGTGTTATCCTACCCCCAAATGAATGAGTCTTGACCTAAAGGAACTCTTTGGCAGTGGTATTTAAAAGCTGGGACATACTCTTCATGGTTGAGAGTCTGTAGATTATTCACCTTTTAAAGTCAGATTTAATTTCTGGAAAAGTAAATGTAATTTTCAGTTAAATCTTATGTTTGGTAAGATAATTCTGTTAGAGATACCAATTTTGGTAAAAAATATATTGTTATATATGTTTATATATAATAATACATATGTATATACATATATATACATACATATATACATATATATATAGAGAGAGAGACAGGCCTAGGAAGCAAGGAAGCTGGTTTTAGGGGTCTCCCAAACTGTTTGAGACATGTATAGACTGGAAAACGTTAACAGGCTAGGAAATTGCTTTTTAAATGTCTTCAGCTCAGTGTCAGTCTTTCAAATTGACTTCTTTGAAGGTAGAATATTAACATGAAGGTATGTATTCTAGCATTTATTAGTTGAGTCTCATCTCTCCTGAGCCTTTGTTTTGTTAAGGTGCACAATCTTGATGTAATCTTAATTTTTGTTTGATTGAAAAATCCAAATTGAGCAATGCATAGACTTACAAAAGAACATAATAATTGCTAATATTTTATTGTATAACTACATTGAGTTATGTTGAAGGAACTCTCCTAAGCATTTGACAAGTATTATTTTATTTAATCCTCACATCTACTTTCTGTGAAAGCTACTATGCTATACCCATTTTACAGTAGAGGGCTGAGATCCAGAGAGGTTAAGTAACTTGCTAGTGGCCAAACGGGTGGTAGGTAAGTTGTAGAGTCAAGGCTGCTTGATAAGGTCGCCTGCTTCCCAGTCTCCTTGCTAAGTTGCCTTCCAGGAAAGGCATGGAAAATGATTAGAATGGTAACAAAGCAATCCAAGACAGGATATGAGAACCAATCAGGATACAGGACACGACTGGGGATTCAAAGTGAGTTAGGGAGAAGAAGTACAAAGAGGCGAACAAACCCTTGTTCTGATTCTCTCCATTTGAAATAATGCCCAGAGTAATCCATCATTTATTATTATTATATTTTTCAAGATGGAGTCTTGCTCTGTCACTCAGGCTGGAGAGCAGTGGCGCAATCTCAGCTCACTGCAAACTCCAACTCCTGGGTTCAAGCAATTTTCCTGTCTCAGCCTCCTGAGTAGCTGGGACTACAGGTGCGTACCACCACACCCAACTAATTTTTTTTGTATTTTTAGTAGAGCTGGGATTTCGCCATGTTGGCCAGGCTGCTCTTGAACTCCTGACCTCGTGATCCACTCATTCTGTCCTCCCAAAGTGCTGGGATTATAGGCGTTAGCCAGTGCCCAGCCCATCGTTTATTATTTAACCTAAATATTTAATCTATTAATTCACTCAACAAGTATGACTGATCCCCTATTACATGCTGAGTTCTGAATTAGCTAGGCACACAGAGTTGAATCTACCAAGGCTTCTGATTTTTTTTCCATTTTATTTTTAGTTGACATGTAATAATTGTACATATTTATAGGATACAGAGTGATATTTCAGTATGTGTATACAATGTATGCAGATCAAAACAGGATAATTAACATATCAATTACCTCAAACATTTATGATTTATTTGTGTTGTGAACATTCAAAATCATCTCTTCTAGCTTTTTGAAAATATACAACAAATTATTAAAGAGCTTTTGGTCTATTATATGAGCTATTATTTACTTTAAAACATTTCATCATAGACAATGTATTATAGATACATGTGTGTTTATTTTACACTCTAATCAAAAATACATACTTCAGAGTGATCAACCAGCCCTTAATTATTACAGTCATACCCCAGAAGGGCTGCTACAAGAGTTTCAGCTCTTTATTTCTAATCAACAATGTGTTTTGTTTATTGGCACAATAAATTATTTTCTATCATGCTAGTAAACAAAAGTGTTTCCATTAGTGCAATTAGTGTGTTCAAGAGGTAGATTGGCTAAAAATAGTATGGAAACATACTCCATCCTTGCATGACAGGGTATGAGAATCTTCTGACCTCAGTGGTCTTTATATCTAGTTAAATGCCAGATTTTTGTGTATAAAAACTTATGGAGACTGTAGATGTTATCTTCCACCAGGAGAGGATCAACCCTTTCCTCTGTGGGGCAGATAGACTGAGGCTGGGAGAAGCATCTTCCCCAAGCTTGTGACTGGGCTGCGTGTATCTTGGGTTTGTTCCTGTTCCCAGAATGAGGCCCTTCTTCTAAGTGAGAACATGAAGTATGGACCAGGACCCCAGTGCCTGGGAGATCTTTGACTTCTCAGTGCTCACAGAATACAGAAAACTCCCATTTGCTTTTCAGAATTTTTTTGATTTTTAATCTCCTGTTCCACGCAGCTTCAGAATTCTGAAATTTCTTAAAGGGAAACCAGCTGTGTGTTTGAGGCTCCTCAAGTCTCCAGCGAATTCTAGCCTCACATAAATGCCAAAACTTCTGCTTTCCTATCCCAACAGTGGCCCTCTGTTGGGCCAAGCGAGATGCTCAGCTCTGGCCATACCTGGAACTGGCCAAAGCTGCCAGGGAACAGGCGACTGCAAACAAGTCACCTCACCACTGCCCCCAGGCCCCATGAACCAGAGTTCCTCTCCAGCAGTCAGTGTCTTCGCAGAACCATGAACTGGAGGAAAGTTCTGCTCTGCTTTTCTAAGATTTTTAAACTTAGTTTCTAAGTCTGCCACTGGGCTCAGCTTCAGGATTGAGCAAATGTCTTCCAGAAGAAACTAGCTGTGGGTTAAGGCCATTGAAATAACCAGTTGGGTCACCTCCTTACTGCGTACCTGCCCCAGTCTCTGCTGTTTTCTCCCTCCCTGGCAACAGCAGCCCCTTGCTGAAGCCAAGAAAGGCTTCTCAGCCTCATGGTCACACCTAGAACTAGACAACTGCCCCCTAGGAAAAAGCTGCAAAGATCCCTCCCTCACCCCTCTGGGATTTTCCCATCTGGAATTTTAGCCCATCCAGTCCTCATTGCTTTTGCAGCTCTCTGATGCCTTGAAACAGATGTGTTTTTTGAATTTGATCTAGCTTTTTTTCAGTTGTGTTCCCGTGGGAGTGTTAAGCTGCCATAAACCATTCTATTCTAAGTGGAAAGCCCCATCTGCACTTTTGAAATGGCAGCCAATGCAGGACCCAGGTTGCTGGTGGGAAGGACTCTGCATGATGCCAGCCATAGTGTTGAATCCACCTTGCCCCCAGAATAGTATCCATTTGTGTCCAATGAGACTTTCACACAAAGTATGAAACTAAAAGGATAGAACTGGGATTCAAGAAGATTGCCAAACAGGTTCTAGACTGTTTGGTGTCTGCTTTCTAAAAAAAAAAAAAAAAAAGTGTGAAAGATCTGGGTTTGAGAATTTTCTTTTTGTTTTTTTTGAGACAGACTTTTGCTCTGTCGCCCAGGCTAGAGGGCAGTGGCACAATCTCAACTTATTGCAACCTCTGCCTCCCAGGTTCAAGCAATTCTCCTGTCTCAGCCTCCCAAGTAGCTGGGATTACAGGTGCATGCCGCATGCCTGGCTAATTTTTTTGTATTTTTAGTAGAGCTGGGATTTCACCATGTTGGCCAGGCTGGTCTTGAACTCCTGACTCAGGTGATCCACCCTCCTTCGGCATCTCAAAGTGCTGGGATTACAGACGTCAGTCACCGTGCCCAGCTAAGAGTTACTTTCATTATAACCTGGTAGGAAAGCTGCAGGGGAGGAGATCCTAAACTAAATTACCTCTAAATTTTTGAAGGTTACAAGTTCTTAAAAAAAGAACCTAATAATTGAGAATGACCAAATTGGCTTAGAGCCATTCTCAACAGAGTCCAATTTCTTTCTTTCTGACTGACATCACTTCTTTAGTAATATGTGCTATAAATAAACAAACCTGTGTGTAAAGCATTATTTCCTGTTCCTTCTGCTCTAAAAATTAACTTTCCACTGAACAACTTCGTTTACCTGGTCCATGAGGTCCACAAGTATGTAAATACATTTGTTTTTCACCTCTGTATCCCCTCAATTGTTTTAAAAACATCAATTCTATGTCTTCTCAGTCTTTGTATTTTCTCACTTGAGTGCTTATTTTCCCATTTATATGTTTACTAAAATCCCTAATTCTAATTTTAACCGATCTTTCCCAGAGACTTTTCTTCTCCAGCTCTGTATTTATTTATCCAAAGATTTACTAAGTATTGCCTTATTATATCCAGAGTTACGTACTGTACATAGCCACATCTCAATTTTGTAGCTAAGAAAGACAATATTTGATTTCATATATCTGAAGGTAATTGATATTTGATTGTAGAACTACCATTTTAATACAAAACAGAAAATCTAAAGCACTCTATACCTTGTCTGTCAATTTCTCACCGAACCTTAGCGTACTGTCTTACACATACTGGGCATTTAGCAGCTATGCTAATGTATTAATCAATGAAAAGTATATTAAATTCATTCAGGGAGTAAGTAAAAGTACACATATGATTTGTAATATCTCCCATGTTCTTCTCTTGAATCTCGTCTAAAATAAAAGCCCATGTTGTAGTCTCAGAAACCTGTTTGTTGCTTCAGGCCAAAAGAAGAAAGAAAAACTTTGTTTAAAAAAAGCAATCTTTGCTTCTGAAAGAACAATCTGAAAGCAATCTTTGCTTCTGAAAGAGTGAGGATAGAAGACATATCAAAAGAGAGAGCTTCCCAAATCATTCTTGAAAGGGCATAGAAAACAGACATAGGGGAAGGTTTACATTCAAAGAAAGAATGATAAAGATGTGAAAAGGCAAGAATATAGAGGTGTCAAAAAGTACACTTAGATTAAAGAAGACAGTACACTGTGTTGACTTTCTAGGTAGAAACTACAAGGAAATGTGATAGTGAGGAACCCTGGAGCAAGATAGGAAGAAGGAAGCTTATTTCACTAACTTCTCTTTCAGACCCTAAGGCTTCACCTACACTGAAGTTTGCACATTACCAGGACTCTGAGCACCATGCCGGGAGGGTAAGTTAAGGGAGAAAGAAAGTGTTTGTGCACCTTGATATTTATGAAGATCTGTTGGAGACCATCCATGTGCTGAAGCCACCATTTATTTTGCTTGTGGAGGTTTTCTCTTATTTGGTTCTTTTAAAACAGGAAGAAAAACCAGAAAGAAATGATTTCTAAAAATCCTTTCTCTCAACAAAACACATGTTTCTGACTTCATCTTCACTCACCTTCTCTGGGGAGGACTTCTGCCCAAGTTGATATGATGATAACGCATGTTAGGAATGCGTTTAACATAACAATGGTGTGCACAACACATTTGAGCATTTATCCATGAGGATATGTGATGCTGACAAATTGAAGGCTGGTTCCAATTTGCTTGTGGATAGACACAGAAGACTAAGTCCAATGCAAAAGTGCAGAGTAAACATTTGATAAATACGGTCAAATGAATCAACCAATGAATGAACACAAAACAAGTTGAACCATACATATGTAAAGAAAACACCATAGAAAGAGTCATCTAAGCTCTCTGCTTGGTCATAGATTTATCACATCATCAACAATTTATTTCATCAACAATTTATTGCATCAACAAATGAAACAGTAAAATGAATCCAAACTTGCTTTGTACATCTGAAAAAATTGCTGGCAGATAAAGGTATCTCAAATTAAAAAAAAAAAAAAGGAGACAGAAGTTTTACATCTTATATATGCAGGTCCTGATTAAAAAATAAGAAAACAGACTGAGCACAGTAGCTCATGCCTGTAATCCCAACACTTTGAGAGGCTAAAGTGGGAGCATCACATGAGCCCAGGAGTTTGAGACCAGTCTGGGCAACGTAGTGAACCTCCATTTCTATTAATTAAAAAAAAAAAAAATAAGAAAGCAAAACAAAAACATTGCTTCATCCAATTAGAACATACACTGAAAAACAAAAGGATGTCAGGCCTGAGTTTGGATTCTTGCTCCATCTCTTCTGTTTGCTTCAGGAATGTTACTTAACGCCGGTGAGCCTTTTTCCTCATCTTTGAAATGTGATACCCATACTTATTTGGAAGTGAATTAACCTAGTACATATACTAAGTAAACTCATGAAGGTAAAGGCCTTGTGGGTTCTTTTCACTTGATAAGAATTTTCTATTTAGATTCCTTTTTCTTCTTGGAGTATGTACAGTATGTTTGCTGCTGACTATAAAGTAATGTGCTCATGCCATTTTTGAGGATAAAGGAGAATTTATTAGGTTGATCAGAGGAGCATGCAGTAAGAATATAATAAGTACACTGATGCCAAGAAAAGGTTTCTTCTTATCCGATTACTGCTCTTGTTTTCGTGGGACATTTCATCTCCAAATCCACCTCACGCCCACATTAAACAGTCTTCTGGAACATAGATACATGAAGGGACCTAATAAAGGTTTGATCTTTTTTGGGTAGGTCACTTCTTTCCCCTCTAGAAATTTATCTCAGGCTCACTATGTGCAGTCCCTGTACAGAAGCTTTTATTGTTCATTTCCAGAACGCAGACATTGCCACGCTGATAGGTGGGTTCAGACTGCCATGTCTATCAACTCGTCATTTTCTTGGAGCAGACAGTCTTGGATGGCTTTAAAATAAGGCTGAGAGATCAATCATAAGACCATGAAGAACAGTCGTGGTTTTCTTTTGGCAAGAGCAGCAATTCCCGAACTTTAGTCATTTTAATGTGATGGCCATGATTTTTGTCACGTCGGCACACCAACTCATCTTTATGTTTTGATCATAGTTGCTTAATGCTTCCTTAATATTGTTTTAAAACACCTCTTCTTTTTACCCAAAATTATTTTAAATGAAAGTTTATATTATTATTTTCATTGTTAAAAAAATCACCATAAAAAGAAAAATTTTTTAAGTGTAACTTCTAACTAGAAGGCTGTCTAAGATTCTGAGCTTCTGACCTGCTTTTTTTAAAGATGGAGTTTATGAAGTGTAAAAGATATGTGTTAAAGATTTGTAGCTCTGAACTTAGACTTTCTGCTGAAATCAGCACTGAGAAGGAATTGAAAAGGGAATCACTTCCTCATCCTGTGGGTCAAGAAGATGTAATGCTTTATCTAAGGACTGTCAGTAATGAGGAAGTGCCTGTTATGGGGGGGTGCTAAGGGCAACCCCATTTCTCTGGTTATAGGGATCTGCAACCTCAGTGGGGCCCAAGACGGGTACATTTGGGTCACGGCCAATATGCAGAGAGAGAAAGAACACACACCTTTTTGGTGAGTACCCTGTTACGTAGATATTTCACAAATATTGGTTCCCTGGAAGCCCCTCCCACCTTCCCTCTCATCCTTGTAAGTTCTTCCTCACATCCCACCTTAATATAAACAATAACCAGTTATTACTGTGGGTTCCCTATGTGCCAAGCAGTTTCATGTATCATTTCATTCAATCTTCACTACACTTTAATCATTTTATGACTGAGGAAACTTAATTTATAACTGAAGCAACTTGCCCCAAATTGCCCAAGGGCAGGGATCTCTTATGATTTGGGGTTCTACCACCAAGATATAATTAGAGATAAGGATGTTATTTAGCTAATTAAGTCAAATAGACAAAACAAACCATTTACCTCAATTATCTGAATTTTGGCTCACCATTCTTAAAGTTTGGCTCAGAAATTATACTCTTCTTTTTTCTAGGAACAGTTTTGTTTTGTTTTTGGCTTGGGTAATCTGGCTTATTGCCTCGGTTCCCTCATCAGTGACTACCACAGTATTGTTCTCAGAACCATTTCATAAATATACATGGAGAGAGGAAGTAAGGGAGAAAGAGAGAAGGGGAGAGAAGGAGGGCAGGAGGGAGGGAGAAGGATGCCTCTTTGTTAGCAAACTCGCTGGACGTGTATTCCTGAGAATGGAGGTCTGCACCTAATGATTGCTAATAAGCCTCATCACCTTTGGTCACTTCCCCTACTATAGATGGTTCACTGTGTTTCTGTTACCCTCAGCCCTAAAATGGATCTCACAGAATTGGCCCTAACCTCCTCACATGGCTGTGACAATCTAATGAGTGTATGTTTGCAGAAGTATTATACCCATAAACACGTTGCTTCAGATGGGATTCTTCCTGGTGATTTAATTGGGTGCTCTGCCCTCCTAGGGAGCTGCAGCTTTGCAGGACTCTCTAGAACTATAGTGACAGCCAGCCATCACTTTAGGGATAATACTAAGTAAGAAACTCTTGATCCTATCTAAATTCTCCATGCCTTGTATGTGCAAATGTGAAAAGCCAGAAACACCATTCCCAGTTCCATGGTCTATTAATAATAATCTTTCAGCTCCAAAACAATTCCATTGTTCTGAATGAATTTAACATATCCTTGCTCCATTATTCAAATTCAAACATCACCTCCATGAACAAAACAAGACAAGACACATTTGCCAAAACCAAAAACATGTTTTGCCTCAAATTTCTCGTTTGACAATTTTGGGGGTAATAATTAGGTGAGTAAATGTTTCAGCTGCCTAATTCATTTTGCTTATATGTGTGAGCATCCATAATATGGTTATATTTATAAACTATAAAGATGTTTCTGCTATATCTGAATTTTTAAAAGTCAGTACCTGCTGAAATTCTGTCCTATTTGCAAACAAGAATGGTTGGCCCCTCACTTTTCCATTTAGCTTAAAAAATCTCATAAGTATCTTAATAAATATAGGGTTGACACGGTTCTCATACATTTATGGGCATGTTATCACAATAAGACCTTTATTTCCTAGTTATAAAATATTTTTAAATTACCCTTTGAACTGCCACTCAGCTTATGGAGTCTATGACAGTTTTTTGTTTTGTTTTGTCTTCAAACTGAAGCACTGAACCGACAACAGTCATGGGCTTGTTGAGTTTAGATTTGTCTCAACTCCTCTTGTCAATGTCAAGTAACTTCTACAAGTGTGCCAAGATGTTTAGTTCTGTTGCCTGCAGGTTAACTGCATGAGTCCCAAAGTCTTCAAGACTCAGGGAAATCTGTGATTGTAAGAAACAACCACCCACCCCCCAAAAAACTTTCCCACCTGGAAGACTTCTAACTGAAGAGTGAAAAGGATATCTCTTAGGGACTAGGGGAGGTATACCAAAGCAACTAAGAGTGGAGATACATTTTAAGGCTATCTTATTGTATAAATCAACATGAGGTTTTGCACACGTAACTGGAGTTGAATACATGACTACCCACCTGTACCCCTGAACCCATCTATTTATCCCCCATCTCCAGAGCTACCACCCTTGTTCAAATACTTTCTTGGAGAATAGCAATAATATCTTAGTTGTTCTCCCGACACCAACCCTACCCTCCTATACTCCAAAGTAATCTTTGAAAACACAGAACTAATCTTGTCACTTCCCTAGCTTAAGAAAGAAAAGACAGTGATTTCTCAAAACTCTTCAAAGTAAGGCCAATGGCCTCAGCGTCGTGCCCTCCGACCTGGCTGGTTTCATCATACACCATTCCCCTCTGGCTTCTGTGCTCCAGCCTCAAACTCCTGTGCACTTGGTAAGGAGTCTTTCTCCCCTCTTCTCCACCTATATGGGAAGCAGTGGAGTGTGGTTAAGAGAATGGGTTCTGGAAAATAATAGGCAGGGCTGTGTTGAGTTACTACATGAAAAGTGCTTAGAGTCAACCCTGATACCTAGTCTACACTCAGTGATAGCTGTTTCAAGAGCTTACTCAACTTTCAGCTTTCAGCTGAAATAGCACTTCCCTTGGGAGGCCATTCCAACTCCCGCAGGCCAAGCCTGGACAACCTATTAGGTACACTCACAACTTCTTCCACTTCTTTAAGGTACTTGTCACAATTTGTAGTTATGTGTGACTATTTGATTGATTTCTGTCTCCCCTGCTAGGCTATAAACTCAGCGAGGTCAGGAATCATGACTATTTTGTTCACCATTTATCATATTCTGAGCACTTAACTTGGAGCCTATAGTCTACTGTGTGTGTGTGTATATATATATATATATATAGAGAGAGAGAGAGAGAGAGAGAGAGTTGGGGTCTCACTGTGTTGCCCAGATTGGTCTCAAACTCCTGGCCTCAAGCAAACTTCCTGCTTTAGCCTCCCAAGTCATTCGGATTACAGGTGTGAGCCACCATGTCTGGTTAGTCAATATATATTCATCAAGGGATGTTGAAGGAATAAAAAGTAGATGGATGGATAGATAAATGGATAGATGGGTGGGTGGGTGGGTGGATGGATGGATGGATGGATAGATAGATGGATGGATGGATGGACAGATGGATGAGTATATCTGGTGAAGTGTTAAACTAGGTAAGATAAAGCCCCAAAAAGAATATTAGAAATCTAAATAAACATGGATCTTGTGGAAATAAAGACAAATGTAGGGTGGTACAGAGGAGAAGAAGGAGAGTTATCTGAAATTTTCACAGATATTTACTTTCGGTGAGAGGGAGTGCTCACGCTGAAGCTTCCTGGTAAGCAAAAGGAGGACGGTCTTTAGCCGAGGCCTCACAGCATAACGCTAAAGAGCACAGACTCTGACACCTATCAGGCCTGATTTGAATTCCAGCTCCACTGCTCCCAAGCTATCCACAGAGAACATGTTATTTCACATCCCTAAGTTCCATTTTTCCTGCTTTAGAATTGGGTAACAATAATGCCCTCCCATGAAGATATTAGGAGGCTTAATTGAATTTTGGAGGTAAAGTGACGCCCTCAGTGCCTTGAGCATAGTCATAAGAAACTGCCACCCCAAGCTCAATCTTAAAATCCTCAAAGGAGCAACATGGTTCATACTGCTGTGTTGTAAGGGGCAGGAGGAATTGCAAGTGAATCACAATAACCTTGCAGAAAATCTGCTTCTGCTTCTGCAAGATGGGACACACAGCAGCCATATCTTACAGGGACAAGTTGCTCCATGTATCTTGTGCCTAAATTGCTATTCCTCTTCTTCTCACCCCCTATGATGAACCCTGGATCCTTAAGGGTCAGCTGATATTTTCACTGTTGTCAAAACTAACTTCCTAATTACTTGAATTACTGTAACTTGAATTTTTTCAAATATGTATAATTTCCCAGAGACCACTAATTTTCTTTTCATAAAATAAAGTCCCAAAATAATCTAGTTGTGTCCTTTCCCCATAGGCCTTACCAAAAAAAAAAAAAAGAAATATGTACTTTTGAAATCACCTCATGTCTCCTGGATTTCCTCATTCAGCAGCAAAAAAAAAATTTAATAATGGACCCAGCACAATTCACAGGGAGGGGAGGAAAATCTGCCACCCCAGTCCTCAAGGGAAGAGACATGAAGCTGATCGCAGAGTGAAAATTTAATCTCTGCCTGAGGTTCTAAAGAAAAGGGGGTCTGAGCTGATTGTTCAATTACACACTCAGTAAGCACATGGTTGTGTTATCCCTGCTGAAAAAGGGCAGTGAGCCAGGCTTTCATTCTTGTGTTCAACATATGGGAGACTGCAAAGACCACACAGATGGCAGACGACACAGAATAACCCACTTCACAAAGGCAAAAAGTGAGTTTCTGTCTGGTGGTAACACAGATTGGGTGATTGTGGCTGGCAGGCCCAATTAGTTGTAGGCTTGATATGGCCGTGGGGAGTGAGGGGCCCAACCATCAATTTCCATAATATAGACAGCTCTTAGATTTTACTGGAAATTATCCCAAATCTTATGGGAATATCTGTACTTGTGAACACACAATTTCCTCCATAAAATTCAGATGATTTCAGAGTGTTAGTGATTCTGTACTAAACTAGTTTTCTCTGGCTAAGAACGCTTTTTCATACCCCTTTTACTTTCTCTTCCTTTTCTTCACTGGCACTAACATTGACTTTTTTCAGAAGCAGTTTTCCACAAAGAAATCGAATCATTTTTTATTATTTCTTAAGAGTCGTGGCACATATGGTGAGGAAGGAACAACGAAGCCATGCGGAGATGGGGATATGGAAGATGGGCAGGAAGCTAGGCTCCTTCACCCACTAGACCAGACATATGAATACACATCAGGGGAAGAAAAGGAAACGAACTTTATTGATATCTACCCTTTCCATGGTATGATGAGAGTTCCTTTCATGTCATGTAGTCTTACTGCAGAGTCTATACTCATAAACACTGTTCTTTATAGGCACTCTGCAAGGTTTGACCTTATTATGCCCACGTAATGACACGAAAACTGAGACCTGAGAAGGTCAAGAAGAAAAATTTCTTAGCCGTGAGTAGGGTCTTTATGGACCTGTTCTATAAACAACAAGAAAGCATGGTAACATTTTGCTTCATGGCAACAACAGGTCTCAACCACAGATATGTATGTATCAGAGTTACTTAGAACTTCTGAAAATGAAGGTGTCCATGCACTGTTCCTGATCTATGGAATTAGAACACATCACCTTAAAGGCTAGTCAGCAATTTCATTCCGTAGATAATCCTGCTAATTATGAAGCATAACTCATTTATCTCATTTAATTTTGCAATGGCCCTAAGGGAACTACTCTTAGGATTCCTATTTTATTGATGAGGAAAAAGGTAAAGAGAAGTCTAGGAACATGCCCAGTGTCACACAGGAAGTGATGGAGGCAGAATTCAGACCCAGGTTGTTCATGCCTGAATTTTTCCCACTACATATTCATTGTCTTTCCAACATTCAGGATGCTTCAAAAGACCACAGGGCTTTTGGTGCCCAGACATTTCTACTATTTTTCCAAAATCTATTAAAAATGGGGAGGGAGGAGCATCTATGAATATAATTAATACCTAGTATTTCCATAGTAATTTTTAATTTAAAAGGACTATGTATTTATTATGCTATTTAATCCTCACGACAACCTAGAAGGAAAACGTCATTTTTCTTATTTTACAGACAGAAAATTAAGCCTGGGAGGGATTAGATAATCTATCTTGGATCCTACAGCCAGTGAGTGACAGGCCCTGGATTCAAACCCAGATTCTCTGCCTCCACAGCCCTCCCCGCCTTGGCCTTACTAATAATTCTTGGACCTCAGAAGCAGCCTCTTTCTTTTCTCTGCCTTTCCTGCCTTGCCACACAGCCTTTGTGCTTCTTTGTGCTTCCTGATGAAGGATACAAGTGTGAGTAGCAAAAGCTTGATGCCATCAGCCTGTGATCTGGACAATCTGATGCAATCATCTTTCTCACAGCATCCTCAAGGAATAAATCATAGGAAAGAGCTGCTGGGCTTTTTGTTTGTTTTAAACAATAAGAGATGTTCAAGTTGTTATCAGTGTTCGAGCTTTCTAATCAGCCTAAACTGTCTCCTCTATAATATATGCTGACCTTCTAGACTGATAAACCTGCATAATTATTGACATCTGCAAAAGTTAGTGTTTGCATATTATGTTAGGGACATAGTTCTGACAACATCGGGAGCAGCAAGTATTAGAAATCATTACAGGCAGGCTGGCTGTGAGAATGGTACTTTCAATTGTACCAGGCAAATGGCAAACAGATGAGTTTATATCAAGGCTACAAATAAATTTAGGTTTTCTCTATATACCTAGCCTCCAGATCGAGCCAAAACAGCTATTTTTGTTTTCATCAACTAGAGCAGTCTCTTAGGGGTCACAGCTGGTTTATTTGCCATGTCTGTGACAGCAATAGTGCCAACAAAAGCTGATATACGTCATTTAAATGAAAGCATATGATCTTGGTGTTATTTGGTGAGACCTGTCATCAAACTAAAAAGTTAAAAATCAATCAACTGTTTCTTTTTATATGTCATATCAAACCAAATAGCTCCACCACTTTTTTTAATCAGAATTATTTAGCTTATAAATTGACTACAACCAAATGTTATGTCTGATTTTAGTTCACTCATTTAAAACTATTTATTGAGCACCTACTATATGTAAAGTATTGTGCTAGCTCTGAGGTTATAGTTAAGAATAGCATAGGTGATAGCTCCTGCCCTCATGGGGCTTACATTCTAGAGACAGAAAAGTAAATTAGCAAAATAAATCATTTCCTTGAATATTCAGGGAGGGCCTTTCTGAAGAGGCAATACTTGATCCTGCACTGAAGGTTAAAAAGAAGCTGGTTATGTGATAATCAGGGGAAGAGCATGCCAAAACACAAAAGCTCCAAGGCAAGAGCTACTCAGCCTGTTTGAGGCACAGAAAGGAAGCTAAAATAGCTGTAAGGTGGTTAGCTAGGATATAAGGATGGTATGGAGTAGGGGTGAGAGAAAATGGAGATGGTGAATTTAGAAAGGTAGACAGTGACCAAATCGTGTCAGGCCTTGCATGAGTTGTCAGTAAAAATTTGGGGTGACAATGATGACATTCATCCTGTGACATCCTTCCACCCTACTGAGCTCATTCAGTTATCTGTGCCTTTGTCCACTTCCTCTACTTCCCTCTAACACTATGGAGGCACTGTTGTATCCTCCATGACTCCTTGGTTCTTCTCCTTGGAGATGACCAGTGTTTTGTGGGTCAAACACTTCTGGTGTGGAAGGACTTTAGGACACCAGGCAGTGCTGAAGGTTGGAAGAAAACCTGACTCTACCATTTTCTCTAATGGGAAAAATGCCTACAGAAATGTTTTTTCCCCTATCAAGTTTGATGGAGATGTGACCCTTCCTTTTGAGTAATATGACTGATAAGCACAGAAATGACACAGCTATAAATACGTATTATTTGGCTAGATGATACAGTGGTGAGTGCTCTCCCAAAATGAGATAATTTAAAAATAAATTACATTGGATTTGGCAATATTGGGTTTTATGGAATATCTATAATTGAATAAATTGGTCAAAATCCAAAGAACCCTGGGATAGAGGTAAGTATTTACTCTGATTCCCCCAACTCTTTTCCTGGCCAACTTTTATCATCCTTCAGGTCTCAGCCCAATCAGTAGTCATTTCTTGGAGAAATTCTACCTTACAACCAAGGGCTAGGTTAGTTGCACCGTATTCTCTTTTTTTCTGTTGTTATAGTTTTGCCTTGAAAACACTTATCACCACAGTAACTATAACCATATATGAATACCTTTATTGTTCTCCTGAGACAGAGAAAGCATGGACTATGTCTGTTCTCATTCACACATGTGTCTGACAAATATGAATAAAGTGCTCACAGTATGCCAGTCATGAGCTCAGTGATGGGGAACACATAAGTCACTGTTCTTATGGAGCTCACGTTCCACTTGAGAGGCTCAGTTGCCGCTTGGACTATATTCCTTCCCCATTCTTCTTTTTCTTTCTTCCCTGTTCCTTTCTTTCTCCTTTCCTTGCTTCTCTTCTACCATATATTTAAGGAACACCTACTCTGCCCCAGGCACTTAATTAGCTGCCAGGGATGCACGGATGAGCAAGACAGTTCAGCAGTCTATGGTTTAATTTGTAGTATCTTATTTTTTTGGTGGGGCAGAGAAAAGGAAATAGATATTGTTAGCTTGTGTTATATAATTTACAGTCAAGCCTCACAACTAAACTTAACATGGAAGTATTTATCATCCTCATAGAGTATAGGTCTTCTAGTCCCACCCCTTGAGGAAAATGAAGAATGTTACTAGTGCCAAGATATCTATAGGAAATACTAGGCAGGCTGGCAATAACTTGAGAGATTTCATTCACCTTTTATAGACAAATAGCCACAGAAGAGACGGATTAGGTGATGTCTCCCACCTTTCACTTTTTAGCGAGACTACAGAGGAAAAACAAACAAATCTCTTTTTAGTTCAGCATTATACATCTCCCAAGTCCCACACCAACCTCCCCTGCCCTCAACAAAACATATTACCTCCCATACACTGTGAGAGGTCAATGGAGTAAACATCATATTTTTAGAGACAGGCTATATTAGCTAGCCATTGCAAAATCTGTTCTTTTATCCTAGGAGGCTCCATGAAATCTGAGTATCTTGTAACTCAAGAAATCTTGTGATCCTCAACACCATCCACCAGGACTAATGGACTTGAGCTTGATAAATTCCAGGGGCAAAGATGCCTTAGCCAAGTCCCGATGAATAGATTATAATATCCAGCATTACCTACACCCTACAAATAAGCTTAAGAATTATTTCCTCAAATTTCCATCATTTGCTTATCACTGGCATATTATTTGTCATAGCTGTTTACCATCTTTACTATTATTTACTAAATATTTTTCTTAAAATTGACTCAACTTTTTAGACTTCAATTGACTTATTTTAAAAAGAAAATGATATTACATATTAAAAATTGAAAATGAGTATCAATCATAAATGGAAGGTTAGTAGCATAGGTATTAGAATTAGCAGACAAGAACACTAACTGTTTTGACAACTATATCCCATTTTTAAAGATGTCAGGTAAAGTAAAAAATAAATGTGTATATACATATGTGTATATATATGTGTGTGTATATATATATATAGAGAGAGAGAGCAAGAAAAAGAGAAAGAGAGACAGAGTCTTGTTCTGTTGCCCAGGCTGGAGTTAGGTGGCACAATTTCGGCTCACTGCAACCTTCACCTCCCAGGTTCAAGTGATTCTCCTGCCTCTCCTGCCTCAGCCTCCCAAGTAGCTGGGATTACAGGCATGCACCAGCACACCCAGCTAATTGTTGCATTTTTAGTAGAGATGGGGTTTCACCATGTTGGCCAGGCTGGTCTTGAACTCATGACCTCAGGTGATTCACCCTCCTCAGCCTTCCTGAGTGCTGGGATTACAGGCATGAGCCACCAGAGCTGGCCAGATAGTTTTAAAAATAGCAAATTCAAACTTCTAGAACTGAAAAATACACTATTTAAAGTAAAAAACATCCTAACCAGATTAATAACAAATTAGACATTGCATAAGAAAAGATTCATAGACATTAAGACATAGCAATAGAAATTATACAAAATAAAACAGTACCAATAATTTTTAGTTAAAAAAATATAATAGCGATAGGACAATTTTAAGCAGCATAATAAAATGTGTATTTGGAGGCCATAAAGGAGATAAGATGGAGAGAGGACAGAAAAGAATATTTGAAGAAATAATGGCCTTACATTTTCCAAATTTAATATAAATCGTAAAATTATAGATCTCACAAGCTCAATGAAACTATGCTAGGGCATACCATAATAAAATTTCTGAAAACCAGTGTTAAAAAGAAAATCTTAAAAGAAGCCAAAGGAAAAAGAAAGACATGATAAGTAGAAAGCAACAAGGATAAGGATGTCAACATATTTCTCATTGCAAGCAATGCAAGAAAGAAGACAGTGGAGCATCCTCTTTAAAGTATTAAAGGGACTACAACCTAGAAACCTGTATCAAGGAAAAATAACCCTCAAAAATGAAGGTGACATAAAGACTTTTTCAGACATACAAAAGCTAAAAGTATTCATCACTTGCCCTAAAAGAAATATTACTGGAAGGTCTTCAGGAAGAAGAAAAACTTCTGGAAATGTAGAAATGTGGCTTTACTGAAAGGAATGAGGAGCATTGGATTTGGTAAATATCTGAATTTTTTTTGTTTTTTTACTATTTAACTTTCTTTAAAATATAACTGACTGATTAAACAAAAATAACAATGTGGTATTGGGTTTATAATGTATATCTATGTAAGGCAACAGTAGGGAGGAAAGAAATGGAAGTGTGCTATTATTGGTGAATAGTATAATGTTATTTGAAGTGAGAGTGTGATAAAGATGTATATTATAAATCATAAAGTAAACACTAAAATAACAAAGTCAAGAATATGGCTAATAAACCAACAAAGATCAATTAAATTATTTTAAAAATCCAAAAGAAGGAAGAGAAAGAGAAAAATGGAAAGAAAGAACAGATAACACAAATAGAAAATGAACAGCAAGACAACAGATGTAAACTTAACCACATCAATAATTACATTAAATGTAAATGGTCTAAATATATGCTGCCTACAGAAAAGGACTTTAATTATAAAGACACAAATAAGTTAAAAGTAAAAGGATATTAAAATGTACTATGTTAACCATAGTCAAAAGAAAGCTGGTAGCTATAGTAATATCAAAATAGATTTCAGAATAAACAAAAGTATTGCATATAATTCTATTAATAATTTAAAGAGGTCAATTCATCAAAAGGATGTAACACTTATAAGTGTTTATACATCTAGTAACAAAGTTCAAATGAAGCAAAGAAGAAATACACATATCCACATATGTCTATATTCAGAGGTTTCAAAACCTTTTCCTCATTAATTGATAGAATGAGTAGACAGAAAATCACTAAAGACTCATTTGAACATTATCAACCAACTTTATCTAATTGACAATTATAGAGCACTTTATCCAAAATCAGCATAATACAAGTTTTTATTAAGTGTACATGGTACACTTACCAAAGTAGACTATATTCTAAATACATAAGTATCAACAAATTTGAAAGGATGCAAGTCATACAAAATAACTCTCTGACCACAATGAAATTAAAATACAAATCAGTAACAGAGAAATCTCTGAAAAATCACCGAAATATTTGGAAACTAAATAACACATTTCTAAATAGCCCATGAGTGCAAAGAAAAATCAAAATGGAAATTAGAAAGTATCTTAAGCTGCATGAAACTGAAAATACAACATATCATGTACACAAATACAAAATATGTGGAATAGCACATAAGCAGTACTTACAGGAAATTTTGAGCACTAAATGTCTATGTTAGGAAAGAAATAAGGTCTAGTATCAATGACATTGATTCCATCTCAAGGTACTAGGGAAAAGAAGAGCAAATAAAACCTAAAATAAGCCAACAAAATAAAGGTTAGAGCAGAAATTACTGAAATAGAAAGCAGAAGAAAAATTGAGAAAAATCTATGAAACTAAAAGATGGTTCTTGGAGAAGATCAATATAGTAATTTTTAGCCCTCTAGCCAAAATGATCAGAAATAAAAGCAGAAAAGACACAAACTACCAACATCCAGAATGAGAGAGGTGACATCACCACCTATTCTATAGATTTTTTTAAATGAGTGAACATTATAAACGTTATGCCAATATATTTGATAACTTAGATGAAATAGACTAACTCCTTGAAAGATACAAACTATCAAAGTTCACTCAAGAAGAAGTAGATAACCTGCATACTTTAATACCTATTAAAGAAATTGAATTTATGATCATAAATCTTCTCACAAACAAAACCCCAGGCTCCAATGGTTTTATTGGTGAATGCTAATAAGGTAGGAGTTACTAAGAAATTATTTAGGTTGATAGTGAGGGTAAGGAAGTCCTTGGTAAGGTTTCCTTTTAAATAAAAAGCACCTCCCAAATAATTTCTTTTCTAACAAAAAGCAGCCTGTAAAATCGAGCTGCAAACATAGATAAGCAAGCTGGAAGTTTGCATGGGTGAATGCCAGCAGCTGTAACAATAGGAAAAGGCTACCTGGGGGTTAGGTGTATCCAACACTGAGGCTCCATCTTCCCTTCTCTTTATCAACCACGTGTACAGTAAGGAGTAGAAAACATGGCCAATGGCCAGGTAAAAAACAATTTCCATAATAAAAGATTAGGGTGGGGTGGCCAGTTTCTTTGCTGTGCAGTGTAAATATCACACCTGGTCCAACCAATCTTTGGGCACTATGTAAATCAGACACCACCTCCTCAAGCCAGTCTATAAGACCCTGGTGCATTTCATCAAAGGATGAGAAGTCTCACTCAGGCGCCCCTCTCTCTTGCAGGAAAGAGAGCTGTTCTCCTTTCTCTTTCTTTAAACCTCCACTCTTAACCTCACACCATGTGTGTCCATGCCCTTGATTTCCTTCGCATGGGGCAACAAACCTTGGGTATTACCCCAAACGAACAATGCCACTTCACTACCAAATAGTTAGGGAGGAAATAATACCAATTCTGCAAACACTCTTTCAGAAATTGAATAGGAAAGGATACTTAACAACTCATTATCTGAGAGCAACATTACAGTGATACCGAAACCAAACACATTACAAGAAAAGAAAACTATAGACCACGAATCCTCAAGAACATAGAGGCAAAATGTTTAAATAAAATTTTAGCAAATCAAATCCAACAAGATGTAGAAACAATAATACATCGTTACCAAGTGGGATATATCCCAAGATTAAAAATTTTGTTTAACATTTGAAAATCAGTCTAATTCACCATATTAACAAACTAAAAATGAAAAACCATATGAACATCTCAATAGATGCAAATAAAGCATTTGCTAAGACCCACATTCCTTCCTAACAAAATAATAATCTCAGCAAACTAAGGATATGAGGGAACTTCCTCAATGTGATTAAAGATGTCTAAACTGTAAAGATAACAGCAAACAATGGTCAAGGCCTAATGCTTTCCACTTAAATCATGTACAAAGTAAAGGATGTCTGCTCTTACTACTTCTATTCAACACAGTGCTGGCAGTGATTATCGAGAGAAACCCCACCCCCAGTATTCAATATGAGTTCTTTTCTATTTTCCTAAGCATGAACTGGTCTGAGAAATAAAAGGAAAGAGTACAAAAGAGAGAGATTTTAAAGTTGGGTGTCCGGGGGAGACATCACATGTCGGCAAGTTCCATGATGCTCCCTGAGCCATAAAACCAGCAAATTTTTATTAGCGATTTTCAAAAGGGGAGGGAGTGTACGAATAGGGTGTGGGTCACAGAGATCACATGCTTCACAAGGTAATAAAATATCACAAGGCAAATGGAGGCAGGGTGAGATCACAGGAACACAGGGCAGGGCGAGATTAAAATTGCAAATGAAGTTTCGGGCACACATTGTCATTGATAACATCTTATCAGGAGACAGGGTTTGAGAGCAGATAACCCGTCTGACCAAAATTTATTAGGTAGGAATGTCCTCGTCCTAATAAGCCTGGGAGCGCTACAGGAGACCAGGGCTTATTTCATCCCTTCGCCTTCGACCATAAAAGACAGTCTCCCCCAAAGCGGCCTTTTCAGGGGCCTATCCTTAGGGGCCATTCTCTTTCTCAGGGATGTTCCTTGCTGAGAAAAAGAATTCAGCAATATTTCTCCTATCTGCTTTTGAAAGAAGAGAAATATGGCTGTGTTCCACCCAGCTCACCGGCAGTCAGAGTTTAAGGTTATCTCCCTTGTTCCCTGAACATTGCTGTTATCCTGTTCTTTTTTCAAGGTGCCCAGATTTCATATTGTTTAAGCACACATACTCTATAAACAATTTGTGCAGTTAACACAATCATCACAGGGTCCTGAGGTGACATACATCCTCCTCAGCTTACAAAGATGATGGGATTAAGAGATTAAAGTAAAGACAGGCATAGGAAATCACAAGGGTATTGATTGGGGAAGTGATAAGTGTCCATGAAATCTTCACAATTTATGTTCAGAGATTACAGTAAAGACAGGCATAAGAAATTATAAAAGTCTTAATTTGGGGAACTAGTAAGTGTCCATGAAATCTTCACAATTTATGTTCTTCTGCCATGGCTTCAGCTGGTCCCTCTGTTCGGGGTCCCTGACTTCCCACAACAGGTGATAGCCTGTAAAATAAGTGAGAAAGAAAACAAAAGGCATCCAGGATGAAAAGGAAGAAATAAAGCTGCCTTTATTTGCAGACAACATGATCATCTATGTAGGAAATGTAATAGAATCTACAAAAAACCTTCTAGAACCAATGATTGAGTTTAAAGGGTTACAGGATACAAGATCAACATCTAAAATCATTTGTATTTATAAATATTAGTAACAAATAATCAGAATTGAAATTTAAAAACAAAAGCATTTACAATAGCTTCTAAAATGTTATATACTTAGGAGTAAATATGGCTAAACGTGAAAGGTATTTACAATAAAAACTACAAAACATTGTTGAGAGGAATTGAAGATGACGTAAACAAATTTAGAGAGATAGGGTACTCATGGGTCAGAAGACTAAATATTAAGAAGTCAATTATCCATCAAATGATTTATGAAATCAATGCAATTCAAACAAAATCTTAGCATGTCTTTTTATTGAAACTGACAGGCTGATTCTAAAATTTATAGAGAAGTGAAAAGGAACTCTAACATAGCGAAAATAACTTTTAAAAAGAACAAAGTTGGAGAATAATACTACCTGATGTCAACATTTATTATAATGTTATAGTAACAAAGACAATGTGATATTGGCATAAAGATAGACACATACATCATTAGAATAGAATAGAGTCCAAAAGTAGACCCACATATATATGGACAATGTGTTTTTGACAAAGGTGTAAAGATGATTCAGTGGAAAAAGTAATCTTTTCAATAAATGTTCTGGGTCAATTTGATGTATGCAAAAAAGAGAGAGAGAGTTAACGTCAATCTGTACACCACACCATAAACAAAATTTAACTGAAAGTAGATCATAGGCCTAAATTTAAAGCCTAACATTATACAACTTCTAGAACAAAAACATAGAGGAAAATCTTTGTGGCCTTGAGTTAGGCAATGATTTCTTAGATAAGACACAAAATCACAATACATAAACACAAATGAAAAATTGTACTTTATCAAAATATTAAAATGTTGCTCTCAAAAAACATTGTTAAGAGCATGAAAAGACAAACCACGGACTTGGAGAAAACGTTTGAAAATTGGATATATAATAAAGTACTTACATCAAATATAGGTAAAGAACTCTCAAAACTCAATAAGACAAACCTAATTTTAAAAATTAGCAAAAGATTTTAACAAATACTTCACCAAAGAGAAACAGATGTCAAATTGAGCGTTAAAGGTGCTTAGTAGGCCGGGCGCAGTGGCTCACACCTGTAATCCCAGCACTTTGGGAGGCTGAGGCGGGCGGATCGCAAGGTCAGGAGATGGAGACCGTCCTGGCTAACATGGTGAAACCCCGTCTCTACTAAAAATACAAAAAA